>NC_091977.1:100392857-100521729 GCF_044704955.1 Pristiophorus japonicus
CAGAGATCATTAGACCTCTCTCTTCACCCCCCCTCTCTCTTCACCCCCCCTCTCTCCTTCACCCCCCTCTCTCTTCACCCCCCCTCTCTCTTCACCCCCCCTCTCTCGGCACCCCCCCTCTCTTCACCCCCCCTCTCTCTTCACCCCCCCTCTCTCTTCACCCCCCCTCTCTCTTCACCCCCCCTCTCTCTTCACCCCCCCTCTCTCTTCACCCCCCCTCTCTCTTCACCCCCCCTCTCTCTTCACCCCCCTCTCTCTTCACCCCCCCTCTCTCTTCACCCCCCCTCTCTCTTCACCCCCCCTCTCTCTTCACCCCCCTCTCTCTTCACACCCCCCCTCTCTCTTCACCCCCCCTCTCTCTTCACCCCCCCTCTCTCTTCACCCCCCCTCTCTCTTCACCCCCCCTCTCTCTTCACCCCCCTCTCTCTTCACCCCCCCCTCTCTCTTCACCCCCCCTCTCTCTTCACCCCCCTCTCTCTCTTCACCCCCCCCTCTCTCTTCACCCCCCTCTCTCTTCACCCCCCCTCTCTTCACCCCCCCCTCTTCTCACCCCCCCCTCTCTCTTCACCCCCCCTCTCTCTTCACCCCCCTCTCTCTTCACCCCCCCCTCTCTCTTCACCCCCCCTCTCTCTTCACCCCCCCTCTCTCTTCACCCCCCCTCTCTCTTCACCCCCCCTCTCTCTTCACCCCCCCTCTCTCTTCACCCCCCCTCTCTCTTCACCCCCCCTCTCTCTTCACCCCCCCTCTCTCTTCACCCCCCCTCTCTCTTCACCCCCCCTCTCTTCTCACCCCCCCTCTCTCTTCACCCCCCCCTCTCTCTTCACCCCCTCTCTCTACACCCCCCTCTCTCTTCACCCCCCCTCTCTCTTCACCCCCCCTCTCTCTTCACCCCCCCTCTCTCTTCACCCCCCTCTCTCTTCACCCCCCCTCTCTCTTCACCCCCCCCTCTCTCTTCACCCCCCCTCTCTCTTCACCCCCCCTCTCTCTTCACCCCCCCCTCTCTCTTCACCCCCCCTCTCTCTTCACCCCCCCTCTCTCTTCACCCCCCCCTCTCTCTTCACCCCCCCCCTCTCTCTTCACCCCCCCCTCTCTCTTCACCCCCCCCTCTCTCTTCACCCCCCCCTCTCTCTTCACCCCCCCTCTCTCTTCACCCCCCCCCTCTCTCTTCACCCCCCCTCTCTCTTCACCCCCCTCTCTCTTCACCCCCCCTCTCTCTTCACCCCCCCTCTCTCTTCACCCCCCCCTCTCTCTTCACCCCCCCTCTCTCTTCACCCCCCCCTCTCTCTTCACCCCCCCCTCTCTCTTCACCCCCCCCTCTCTCTTCACCCCCCCCCTCTCTCTTCACCCCCCCCCTCTCTCTTCACCCCCCCCTCTCTCTTCACCCCCCCCTCTCTTCACCCCCCCCTCTCTCTTCACCCCCCCTCTCTCTTCCCCCCCCCTTCTCTTCACCCCCCCCTCTCTCTTCACCCCCCCTCTCTCTTCACCCCCCCCCTCTCTCTTCACCCCCCCCTCTCCTTCACCCCCCCCTCTCTCTTCACCCCCCCCCTTCTTCACACCCCCTCTCTCTTCACCCCCCCCCCTCTCTCTTCACCCCCCCCCTCTCTCTTCCACCCCCCCTCTCTCTTCACCCCCCCCCTTCTTCACCCCCCCCTCTCTCTTCACCCCCCTCTCTCTTCACCCCCTCTCTCCCCCTCCTCTCTCTCTTCACCCCCCCCCGCCTCTCTCTCTCTCTCTCTCTCTCTCTCTCTCTCTCTCTCTCTCTCTCTCTCTCTCTCTCTCTCTCTCTCTCTCTCCTCTCTCCCCCCTCTCTCTTCCCCCTCCCGCTCAGCGGCACAAACGGCTGCAGAATTCTCCCTGGCTGAAGCACTTTCACACAGGTAGGAAGATGGTTTATTTAATCTTTTCTTTGCTTATAAATGTTTATTCAGGTTGGATTTATTTGTAGAAGTATAAATAAGGATTTATTGTCGAATTTAATGAGTTCCCTTCACCTCCCCCCCACCTCGTTCTGAACGCCTAACTTGTAACCTGCGCCTGATTTTTTAATGTGTAGAACAGGTTTTTTCAGTTCTACAAAAATCTTCACTGGCTCCATTCTACTTTAATTTGGGGTACATTTTCACTGTGGAAACTTTCAAATCAGGCGTCAGTGGCCGGACACGCCCCCTTTTGAAGAAAAAATTCTGTTCTAAACTAGAACTGTTCTACCTGACTAGAACTGCAGAAAAAAAAATGTGGAGAATTGCGATTTCTAAAATAGTCCGTTCTCCACCAGTTGCTCCTAAAAATCAGGCGCGAATCATGTGGAAACTTGGGCCCTAGATTACTGCTCATAAAATTGTGTGTGTGGGGGTGGGTGTTAGGGGAGGGCAAATAGGAGGGAGCTTAGTTGCTTCCAGTAATATGATTACTATTCTATTCTCCACTTTTTAATGGAAACGCTGGAAGTATACTGTTTTGTTTAGTGAATTATGCATTCTGTTTGTTTTCCAGTGAATTCCCTTTAGCATAGCTTTGTATATTTTGCCACTTATTTTAAAGTTTTCAGACATGAGAAATAACTATCTTTTTGAAATATTATAGCTGGCTTAGGCCGAACCGGTACTCTAATAGCATGTTCTATCATGAAGCACTACAAACTAACAGCAGCGGAAGCCATTGCCTGGATCAGAATATGTAGACCAGGATCAATTATAGGACCTCAGCAGCACTTTTTAGAAGAGTGAGTACCACGCCATACTTAATGAAAATACTGTCATGGGATGTAAAAAACAGTTTAATAAATGTTATTTGCTCATACCTCTGCTTGAACTGCATTACTGCAGGGAAAATAAATTGGTACATAGTCATTGCCAATTTTACATCTGCAATGTAGGCTTCTAGGAATTTGTGCTTTCAGTGATGGAACACAGGCTTGTGTTGTGACTAAAAATCACCACAGGGCATTTGCACATCACGTATCCTGTTGGTGAGCCAAGTAAATACATTTCTGGAGTGTGGAAAGTAAATGCACTTCTGGAGAGAGGAGGGGAAAATTGGATGAGCAGATCAAAGTCACTGATCTGTTCTTACAAATTGTCAGGTACCTTCTGAAAGTGACAGAAGCATGGCAGCATATCTGATATGGGAGAGCTAAAGAGTTGCACAGTATATAGCATTGGACTAAGTCATACAGAGTTGGAAGATTCCGACTTGATGCATAGTTTTTGGGCAGTGGTGGGGCACTATAATTGTCCTCGGTGCTCCAGAGCAGGAAGGGAAAAAAAACTCACCATAGTTCTTACTCCTGATGCACGATGCCCACCCATCTCATACAAGGAAAGGACAAATAAATGGATGAACAGAGAACAAGATCGGGAGCTGCATCAGTGCCCTTCTTGGTTCACTAGCCTACTGATGCTTAATTTCTACGTTCACGTGTGAAAAATGTGCACTTGGATAAGCTGCTGGAGAGCATCCAGCACTGGTATTTTACTCTAGCCTGAGCCACTCCTTTAAGACAAGAAGTAATAACATTGAAAAGAAGCAGACCTGAATTTGTTCGTTGAGTCATAATATAAAAGTGTACAAGTTTGTGGTCTTCAAACTTTTTGTGCTCATTATCATATCTGCTACTTCAAGTAGCAGGCTTTTTTGTAAGGCAAGTGAAGAATGGATTAAAGAATTGCAGGAGACTGTGTGGAGGACGATGATGATCAGAGCAGATTGTTTATTCTGAAGTTAGTTTTTTGTGGTTCAGGTTACCACATTAATGAAGTACTAATACAAATAGCGTTATTACTATTATGAAGTTTAAGGGGGAGAAATTCGCCCAGGGGTGAGGGGGGGGGGGTCTCTACTACCTCCCGCAAAATTGACCGGGAGTTAGCGGAGGCACAAACTGGCAGTGTCCCAGGACTCTGCGCTGGCGATGATACAGTGACCTGTTTTTTGCCCCGTAGCGAAAATTGAGGCCGCCGTGGGCGATGTCTGCGCCAGCCTCGTGAGTCGCGAACCGGACCGCACTCCACTCGTGGGGAGAAAAGTATAGGGGAGATGCGCAACGGCATTTTTTTTTCCCGGACAACTTTTGGCTATTTCGCGGGGTCCGTGCCGCGATGGTGCAGCCCTGCGCTCCGCTTCTATGCTGGGTTGTGGCCACGGACCCCTCCCCCCCCCCCCCCCCCCCCCAAATCCTCGGTGGCGTAGTGAAGGCCCTTCACCCACTGCAGAGCTTGCAGCGCCCCTCCCCTTTAATACAAGGGGAAGGTCCAGTGCTCGTGCCAGTGCTAGGCGGAGAGGCCGCATAGCGCTTGAAAATGAGCATGTTTACCATCCCAGTTCCACCCCCGAGAGGAAGTGGAGCGCCAGACATTTCATGGCTGGGGTGGGACTTCTGCGCTAGGCTCCAGTAGTCCCACATTGCCTCGGTTACTGCCCCCAAACAGGGCAATGCCGCTTTTCAACCCCTAAATGTCTCTTTGAGCTGAAGCTTAAAAGAAAGAGCTGATGTGGCCCGGGGAGCCTGAATTTAGCTTGGACCTGCCAACAATCCGAAAGCTATAAGGGGTGCATACAAATGGAATATATTAAGTTGTAGTAATCAAAGCAATGCAAAATGTTGGCATATAAAATTACTGCAAATGAATGCATGGAACAGTGAATAAAGAAATGGGTTTGGTTCCTGATTTAGTGGAGTGTAGAGGAATTGTGGGATTAGCACTTTGGCAGGAGAAAGATGAGAAGGTTCTGGGTAGGTTCCAAAACAAGGCATATAGAAGGGGTGAAGGGCCTTTTTCATTCCTACATCCTTATATTCTTGCATTATATTGTTTATTATACTTGGCAGGAAACAAGCTAATCTATGGGCCCAGGGTGACCTTTTCCGTGCAAAATTAAAAGACCAACAGAATGGAAAGGACAAGGTTGGCGTTACACGGATCCTTTCTGGGGTTGACGATATTTCCATTAATGATAATCAAAACAAGATGAGTGACGAACAAGAAAGTCACACGGTAAGTGAAATTTTGGTAGGATATGCACCAATTTTTGGATAGCATTAATCAAGTTACTGATACAAAACAGTAGTTCGCCCCAGCTGGAGTATTGAGTCCAGTCCTGGGCATCAGAATTTAGGAAGGACATTCAGGTTTGCAGAGGGTTTAGAAGAGATTTGCTGGAATAGTTTCAGGAATGAGGGATTACAGTTATCTGGGTAGACTGGAGAAATTGGGGTTTTTCTCCTTGGAGCAGAGAAGGCTAAGAGGAGATTTGATAGAGGTGTTTAAAACCGTGAAGGGTTCAGACAGAGTAAATGAAGAGAAACTGTTTCCAGTGGCTGAAGGGTTGATAACCAGAGGACACAGATTAAGGTGATAGGCCAAAGAACCAGAGGGGACTTCAGAAAAAACTATTTTATGCAATGAGTGGTTAAGATTTGGAATGGACTGCCTGATCAGGTGGTGGATACAGATTTAATAGCGTTCAAAAGGGAATTGGATAAATACTTGAAGGAAGAAACATTGAAGGGATATAGGGAAATAGCAGGAGGGTGGGACTAACTGGATTGCTCTTCGAAAGAGCCGGCACAGACCCGATGGGCTGAATAGCCTCCTTCCATGCCATGATTCTGAGTTTTTCAGTTTCACTGCATATCACAGAAATGGTTATTAAAGGTTAATCCTCTACAAAGATATTGTCCTAAAATGTGTAAAAAAAAATCAAAGAACTCCTCCACATTATTTAACAACTTATCTAACCTTTGTAATGTCCATCTTTTGGCTTTATTCTGGGTCTATGGTAAAATTGCCTATTTGAGTGCTCTACCAGTATCTTACACGTCTCCCAAAACTGAGGTGTATTGGAAGCAAAGCCAGAGATTTGGTACATGCATGCTTTAACTTCCTAACCTTAGATATAGATTGGAAGTAGATTTGGAGGGCAGCTACTACATGATGATTTTTACATCTCTTTCTTTTACAATTTTTTTTTGTTTTGGGTTCTATTTGATACTTACGTGATAGTCAATTTGTAAGAGGGATTAATAATAAATTGAGTTGTTGGTCACAGATAGCTGCTTCTGTAAAACTCATAATTGACGTTGCCAATTTCAAAAGGATTGGGAAATATAATATTTTAATGTTGGAACCCATGTAGCACTCAGCATCAGCTCACAAATGCTCAGCACCATGGAGCAAAGGTTGACACAAACTTGGCTCCTGCTCAAAAGTTCTCAATTTTAGCCACATTAAATGGGGAGGTGCTCTAAGCAGAAAAAGCAATGTGTCTCTGGGGTAAAAGGAAAATTGGAACGGAATGTTATGCCTGGCTGTTGCTGATATTTCCTGTTAGCTGCCTGCAGGGCATGTAACTGGCATGTCCACTCATTGCTGAACTGAAATTACAAAGCCAATGATTTGGCAATATAGTTCAAATAACCAAAAATAGCATCTATATAGCACCTATAATGTACAAAAATGACCGAAGGTATATCACAAATGTGCAATTACACACAAATGGGTGCTGAACCAACGAGGGAACTATTAGGAGGGGGAAACCAAAAGTTTGATCATGAGGGGGAGGTGGAGAGGCAGAGGGATTTAGCAATAGAATTCCAGAGCGTGGGGTTCGGATAGCATCGCTGCCAATGGTGGGGCAAAGGAGCAGGGATGCTTGAGGCCAGAGTCCGAGGAACAAAATGTTCTGGGAGGGAGATTGGATGGGGAGCGGTTTGTAGGAATGGAGGAGGTTAGAGATGGGGATGGGCATGGTCATGAAGGGATTTAAATATGAGGATGAGTGGCTTTTTTTCATACCACAGATGAAACTGCATTGGTTACAGAAAACTTAAATTGCTGCCATTACTCTGGAATCCAAACTGCAATTTAAATGATATAGATTTGAAAATGGCAAAACAAAGGCAGACAGTTACTTTGAAATAGTCATATACAATGTAAACAGGACCTAAAGCTGAATCTGTCTTGGTAGTATTATCTTCAGGTCTTTCGTATCTGTAACCGGTGTGATTCTATATATTGATTTAGTGTGTTCTGGAAAATTCGCAAATTGTTCCGATTTTATTTATTTTCTCCTTTCTCCACAGTACAATGATAACGATAACAATGATCACTACCCCAATAAAAATGAAATGACCCAAGGGGATAAACTTAGGGTCTTGAAGAGTAGAAGACCAGTTAGAGCTGTAACCACTGGATCAATAAAGTGAGTATCTTTTAGGAACAGTAATGCCATCAAAAATGGACATTTGTGGACAAGAAATGCTGTAGAAAAGTTTTGGTTCTTTTGGATGAATTTTTATCCTGATGAGGGATGTTGTTTCTGGAGAGTAGAACATGTCCCTATTTCAGATACTCAGTGTCTACATCATGTACACTGGGTCAAGAATAATGCAGCTAGCTGCAGAGTAAACTTTCCTTTATTGAGCCCCAGTAATATGCCTAAAGGCCAATCTCAAGAGCATCCCTATGACACTATGGAAAGCTCTGTATCCCACACGAGTCATTGGTGTGGCCTTTCAAATGAGTGCCAGGTTGGCTCAGCATTTTTGTGTTGGGATCCCAAAGTTGTTGAGACTTGCCCCAAATCATTTTATGTGCCCCTTAAAATGTACATAGGAGGAAACTTTTATCCCATCAGTCTGGCCTGACTGAATCTGGTCTGAGGTAGGAGAACTGCTAACCTACTGCAACATCCAGCCTCTAGGCTTGTGGTTATTGCAGTGAGGGTCTATGTTGTATTTTTGAGTGTAGCCTCCTTTGTGCTGCCATAACAACAACAACAACTTGTATTTATATAGTGTCTTTAATGTAGTAAAATGTCCCAGTGCACTTCACAGGAGTATTATAAAACAAAATTTGACACTGAGGCACACAATTGGGGCACATGATCGAAAGCTTGGTCAAAGAGAGAGGTTTTAAAGAGAGTTTTAAAGGAGGAAAGGTTGAGAGGTAATTCCAGAGCTCGGGGCCCAGGGCAGCTGAAGGCACAGCCACCTAAAATCAAGGATGCTCAAGGGCAGAATTAGATGAGCACAGATATCTTGGGGGATGGAGGGGTTGTGGGGCTGGAGGAGATTAGAGATGGGGAGTGTCAAGGCCATGGAGGGATTTGAAAACGAGGATTAGAATTTTAAAATCAGGACGTTGCTTAATCGGGTGCCAGTGTAGGTCAGCAAGCACAGGAACGATGGGTAAATGGGGCTTAGTGCGATAAGGTCACGGGAAGCTGAGTTTTAGATGACCTCAAGTTTACGTAGGGTAGAACATGGGAGGTCAGCCAGGGGTACGTTGGAATAGTCAAGTTTGGAGGTAACAAAGGCAAAAATGAGGATTTCAGCAAGAGATGAGCTGAGGTAGGGGTGGAGGCCGGCGATGTTATGGAGGTGGAAATAGGTGATCTTAGTGATGGTGCGGATGGTTTGTCAGAAGACCACTGCACCAAATCTCGTTACAGCCTTGGTCCAAACATGGACAAAAGAGCTGAATTCCAGAGGTAAGGTGAGCGTGACTGCCCTTGATATCAAGGCAGCATTTGACTGCATGTGGCATCACGGAG
The DNA here is from genome assembly GCF_044704955.1 of Pristiophorus japonicus. Lineage (NCBI taxonomy): Eukaryota > Metazoa > Chordata > Chondrichthyes > Pristiophoridae > Pristiophorus > Pristiophorus japonicus. The sequence continues at coordinate 100,401,411 of NC_091977.1, forward strand.
CCCTAAAAAAAATTGAAGTCAATGGGAATCGGGGCAAAACTCTTCTGGCTGGAGTCATACCGAACACAAAGGAAGATGGTTGTGGTTGTTGGAGGTCAATCATCTCCGCGCCAGTACATCACTTCAGGAGTTCCTCAGGCCCAACCATCTTCAGTTGCTTTATCAATGACCTTCCCTCTATCATAAGGTCGCTGATGATTGCACAGTGTTCGTTCCATTCGCAACTAATCTGAAAAAGAAGCAATCCATGCCTGTATGCAGCAAGATCTGGACGACATTCAGGCTTGGACTGATAAATAGCAGGTAAGATTTGCACCACACAAATGCCTGGCAATGACCATCTCCAACAAGCGAGATTCTAACCATTATCCCTTGATATTCAACGGCATTACCATCGCAGAATCCCCCACCATCAACATCCTGGAGGTCAACATTGAAACTTAACTGGACCAGCAGTCTCACCTCCTGACTCCCCAAAGCCTTTCCACCATCTACAAGGCACAAGTCAGGAGTGTGACTGAATACTCTCCACTTGCCTGAATGAATGCAGCTCCAGCAACATTCAAGAAGCTCGACACCATCCAGGACAAAGCAGCCTGCTTGATCGGCACCCATGCACCACCTTCAACATTCACTCCCTCCACCACCGGAACACCGTGGCTGTAGTGTGTACCATCTACAAGATGCACGGCAACAACTCACAAAGGCTTCTTCGGCAGTATCTCTTAAACCGGCAATCTCTACCACCGAGAAGGACAAGGGCAGCAGGAGCACTATCACCTGCAAGTTACACACCATCCTGACTTGGAAATATATCGCCGTTCCTTCATCGTCGCTGGGTCAAAATTCTGGAACTCCCTCCCTAACAGTACTATGGGAGTACCTTCACCACAAGGACTGCAGCAGTTCAAGAAGGAGGCTCACCACCATCTTCTCGAGGGCAATTGGGGATGGGCAATAAATGCTGACCTTGCCAGCGATGCCCACATCCCGGAACAAATAAAAGAAATAAACTTTCAGGGTCAAATACGACAGCAAGGGTGTGAACTGTCTGGTTCAGCCTCCGACAGATGCTAGGGAGATGGATGGGGTTCGTGGCTCGGGTACGGAATTTGTGGCGGGGACTGAAGACAATGGCTTTGGACTTCCCAATAGTTAATTGGAGGAACTTTCTGCTCATCCAATTCTGGATATCAGACAAATAGTGTGACAAATCAGAGTCAGTGGAGTGGTCGAGAGAGGGAATGGTGAGGTAGAGCTGGGAGTCGTCAGCGTACATGTGAAAACTAACGCTCTGTTTTCAGATGGTCACTGAGGGGCAGTATGTAGATGAGAAATGGGAGGGGGCCAAGGCTAGATGCTTGGGGGATACCAGAGCTAATGATGTAGGAGTGGAAACAGAAGTCATTGCAGGTGATTCTCTGGCTCCAATTAGATAGATAAGAATAGAACCAGGCGAGTGCAGTCCCACTCAACTGGATGATGGTGGAGAGGTGTTGGAGGAGGATGGAGTGGCTAACCGTGTCAAAGGCTACAGACAGTTTGAGAAGGGCGAGGAGGGATAGTTTACCTTTGTCACGGTCACAAAGGATGTAATTTGTGACTTTAAGAGTCATTTCAGTACTGGGGCAGTGGCAGAAACCTGATTGGATGGATTCAAACATTGAGTTCTGGGAAAGATGGGAGGCGACAACACATTCAAGAACTTTGGAAAGGAAAGGGTGGTTGGAGATGGGGCGGTAGTTTGCAAGGACGGAGGGGTCAAGGATTGGTTTTCTTGAGGGGGGTGATTGGCAGATTTGAAGGAGAGGCAGACAGTACCTGAGGAGAGAAAACCGTTAACTGTATCAGCTAATATGAGAGTCAGGAAAGGAAGTTGAGTGGTCAACGGTTTAGTGGGAATATGGTCAAGGGAGCAGAAAGTGTGACTTGTGGACGAGGAGAGTGCGGAGAGGTCATCTGAGAGAAACTGGAGAAAATGCGAGTTCAGGGCTAGGGTGGGGGGAACCTTTTGAGGAAGTTAGGGGAAGGAAGATGAAGATGAAGCGGCAGAGGCAGCTGATCAGATGGTCTCAATCTTGGAGACAAAGAAGTCCATGAGCTACTCTCATCTGAGCTGAATGTTGCCCCTCATTTAAAAGAAACCTCATGACAATCTTAATATATTTTCTGCTCCAATGGAATAAAGAAGGATGCAGCTTAAGATACAATAAAGTTAATCTTTGATAGAAAAGCCATAAACCTAGAGATTGGGTAGTGCCGTAAGTTAGCTCACTGTCATTGCACTTCTGAGTTTAGATTGATGGTATGTAAGTAGAAAATGTGTATTTCTACTTAGTATTACTATGAAGCATGAAACTGATGCTTCGGTGCATGTGTGACTGCTGTTAATAATAGTGCAAACCTTCCTGCAGATGGTTTAGTGTCTTACAGAAAACATGAAGTTTTAATGTTCTATCAGAATTGCTAGAAAAGTACCCAGCCAAGCAATCCAGTGTCCTTTTTTGTAAGTATGCTTCCTCCTTCCCTACCTTCTCCTCCTGAAGGGAATAACTTGTGCACTGGTGCAGATGGATGGATGCTGGCAGTAATCTGATGCTTTTCTAAATATCAATGTGTTGATGAGTTAGTGTAAATAGTACCTGTTGACAGACTAATGAATGATGGGCGTTACACATGTGCATGATTCTGTCCTTGTCTGTCGTCTACACAAGCATGTATTACTAGATAGTGATTTTGAGCAGGAGCCCTTGCTCTATTTTCCCTTTTTAAAAAATCTATTTTCTGTCCCTGCCCCTTACAGCACATTGAACATCTCTCTGCCAGCAGTTAAATCACAATGTTATAGCACAGAAACTCTTTTTGGTTGTTATAGCACAGAAACAGTCTGTGAAGCCCGACAGGTGTGTTTGTGTTTATCTCCATTAGCCACCTTGTATAATCCCACCCTTCTGCTCACTCGCCATATACAGTTCAATCTCTTCTTCAAGCAGTTATCTAATTCCCCTTTGAAGAAATTTGGGCTGTCCTTTAACAATGATTTGTGGTATGTGGCCATATTCTAAATGTAAAGATTTTTTCCTCTAATCTTTTCTTTAATTTTTATCTTAAATCTCTGGCTTTTTGCTGTCTCAGCAACAGATTGTTTCCACTGATTGGCATTTTACTCATCGTGGACTAATAAAGAGGAGCCAGCACGGATTTGTTAAGGGCAAATTGTGTTTGTCTAACTTGATTGAGTTTTTTGATGAGGTAATGGAGAGGGTTGATGAGGGCAATGCAGTTGATGCGGTATATGGACTTTCAAAAGCCGTTTGATGAAGTACCACATATTGGACTTGTTAACAAAATTGAAGCCCATGGGATAAAGCAGCGTGGATACAAAATTGACTAAGGGAAACAGTTGTGGTGAATAGCTGTTTTTCAAATTGGAAGGAGATGTACAGTGGTTCCCCAGAGTTCAGTATTGGGACCACTGCTGTTTTGATGTATGTTAATGACTTGGACTTTGGGTACAGGGCACAATTTCAAAATTTGCAGATGACACAAAACTTGGAAATGTAGTAAACAGTGAGGAAGATAGTAATAGACGATAAGGGGACATCGACAGGCTGGTGGAATGGGCACATGGCAAATGAAGTTCAACACCGAGAAATGTGAGCTGATGTATTTTTGTAAGAAGAATGAGGAGGGACAATATAAGTTAAATGGTACAATTTTAAAGGGGTTGCAAGAACAGACAACCTGGGGCTGTTGTGCATAAATATTTGAAGGTGACAAGATGTTTCTGTGCTGTACATTGTATTTACTATGTTAATAAAGCAGTTAATAAGACTCATGGGATTCTGGGCTTTATAAATAGAGGCATAGAGTACAAAAGCCAGGAAGTTTTGCTAAACTTATATAAAACACGAGTTTGGCCCCAGCTGAAGTATTGTGTCCAATTCTGGGCACCACACTTTAGGAAGGAAATGAAAGCTTTGGAGATGGTATGGAAGAGATTTACTAGAATGGACTGGAGAAGCTGGGATTGTTGTTCTTAGAGCAGAGAAAGCTAAGAGGAGATTTGATAAAGGTGTTTAAAATCATGAAGGACTTAGATAGAATAAATAAAGAGAAACTAATGCTAGTTCTGTAGTTAACCATCAGAAGTTTGCCATATCGTGAACTCCATCTAAGTCGCCTCACCACGATTACAGGAGTGGATCTATATGGAAGGTATAACAAAAAGGAACAGTTTTGTCAGTGCTAGAAAGAAAGAAAGATTTGCATTTATATAGAGGTACAGCATTGAGAGTTCCGGAATCTGGACATGGAGTCGTCCAGAATCAGGAAAATGTTCCAGAATCCGGCTCAGGCCGGCCGACCTCCCCAGGCCTCGGACCCTTGGTCGCCCGAACTCTGACCTGGCCCGACCACCCCCCCCCCCCCCCAACCTCGGCTCGGGCATTTCCAGATTCGGGATGTCGCAAAGACATTCGGAAATCTGGAATGGCCTTGGTCACGAGGTTTCCGGATTTTGGATGCTCCACCTGTAACACTTAACTTGGATTTGATTCCATGATGTTTATACATGGAAGTATCCACATCCACTCGGCCCAATTGCCTAATAAAGCAGAACTAAAGAGTCAGATACAAGGCAGTCTGCATTGAAACAAGAACTGAAATACGGGACAATTAAAGGTAGTTTTATAGAAATTAAACCAAACATTTTAAACAGTACTCCAGAAAGAACCTGTCAACCCATAAATTACCATGACAACGTATTACAGCCTCAAAATTCCAGGAGATGCGCTCTGCCAGCGGATGTGCGGTGGAGTGGAAGTCCCAGCCACCCATGGAGCCGGCTGTTGACTGTATCCCAAATTGCAGGGATAGAGTCATTAGCATACTTGAGATAGGCCAAAGGATGCATCAACAGTGCCCGTCACAATGGATCCCTGGAAAGTCAGAGCAGTGCTTTATCGTTTTGATGCAGTCCCGGAAGTCCAAGAACATCTTCCTGCATGCCACAGAGCATCTAGATTCTGCAGCTGCCAGAGGAGCAGTCGGTCTGTCTCTGGAAGGTTATATGTCTCTGGAAGGTTATACGTCACCTTAGAGTTCAATTACCTGCTCCCTGCTGTATTTTGGGGCCTTTAAGTGCCCAAAATGGAACCTATGTAGATTCCGTTATATCTATCAGGAAATAAATCGTGTGGAATTTCCCAGGGAAGCCTGGAAACTACCTTGATCGTGCCCCCTTGCAGTGATTCTCAAACTAGGTTCGACAGACCAATGGGGATCCGTAGAGATATTCCAGGTGGTCTGACAAATAATGTGAAAGTGCAGCCAGAGGTGGGTTTGGTGCAACGCGGGAGGCCAGAGTGGAGTGTGGCTGCCACATGTGCATCACAAAGTGGGCTGTCTGCCTCAGCTAGGAGGGATGATGCCTGAAGATCATAAACCCATTTAGAATCAATTCCAAAATTGTTGTTTATCAATAAAATGGCTTTCCTAGTTGTCCAGGCTTAAATAGAAAGCTTAGCTTTAAGTTAGTTGCAGTTTAGATACCATCCCTTAAATCTGAGGGGTATAGCTAAAAGTTTTTCCTGGATAAAATGCTATGCTATTTTACAAGGAATGAAAACAGACCGACTCAGCTAATCCACTAGAAGAACCCTCTTTACAATACATCACAGACTGTGCAATGACACAAAGTAGTGTGTGGCCAAAATCATGCCGCCTTCTAAATACAGTTGGTACTGAGTGTCCTTAGCATTGCGATACCAACATTTTCAAGAAACATGGTGGTGGAGTTTAAGCTGTAGAATTAGGGGCTCGTTTTCCCCTCCTTCACCTGAGGAAAAAACATCATACCAAGGATAGATGGACTCTGCAGTGAGAAGCAGGCACATCCATCTCACTGATATCTAAATAAATACCTGTTTTCTTAAAAGCATTTTTACCTGCAGCACTTTCATATTATGGGTATTCTACTTTAAATGGAGGATGGGTGATTACTAATCCATTTGAAAAGTGGTCTTTCAACCAAAAACAGTTTGAGAACCACTGATGAAGGATATCAGAAAAGATCCACCCACAGCAGCGGGCACCCTAGCAAACTTCCTCTGACTCTCAATGGAACTGTGTTCCGTACATACCCCTTCTGCAGTTATATCAGAGATGTGCCCAATGTTGATCAGATATTTTGCCCAGAAAGTCATTTGTGATTTAAAAAATCTGAGATCTTCAATCCATCCCATTGGAATATAAATGCTGTACGTTAACCATTGAACTATCTCGTAGGCTTCTCAACACAGACTAAATTTAAGATCTGTGGTTGAAGTTAATTCTTGGTTATTCTGGAAGAGTGTCAAACTCCACTTTAAACCTGTATTGACATCCTTGTGTCACTAATTGTGTACTGCTATGTTCTAATTTTCATTGACCATTAATGATTTCTGCATGTTTGCAAAAGTTCAACCTGTGAGCATGCATGGGTGAATAAGCTACAGCCAATTGTGTTTTAACTGTGTTCATTTTAATCTGTAAGACAAAGCTAAAATTTACGTTAATCAGGCAGCTGGAAAAGCAAGTATGGCTATTGCTGAAATATCTATGTATTATGGTAAACCATGCTGTGCTCTATGCTGGCATTGTTTTATTTTCTTTCAATCTATAGGCTAATTTCTAACCTGGATAAATGAAAATCGCTATTTAAAAAAAATATATATAAATTTCTTCCTACTCTCCCCTCCCCAAAGAATTTTCTGTCGATAAATATTTTGGTCCCCACACAAACTTCTTTAGCTTCAGAGAACTGGGATATCTGGGTAATTGGAATATAAATGCTGCGCTGAACCATTGTATGTATTGGCACATGTGGCGGAGCCTGGTCTCCAGTCATCTTGGATCCCCTTCCCACTGGACCAAGACCGTGCTCAGTCAAGCCCATGTGGTGGCTGGTGTGCAACGACTACCCCATGTTAAAATAATTCACACACCGGCATCTTCCACCGTTTAAAATGAGTTCATCAGTCACCTGAGTACTAATTATTTAGTGTGGAAGCAAGTCATCCTCGACCCCGAGGGATTGCCTATGATGATGATGATCTGGGTAATTGACTTCTTGATGAATTGTTGCTGTTTCTCTGGCCAACGCACAGGGTTACTTTGTTGTAATGGGAAGAGAAAAAGGACTCCTTTCACTGCAAAGTCCTTGCCATCTTCATAGCCTGATGAAATGGCTGTTGGCCTTGGGACTCCAGATTATGGGCCCAATTTTTGGCCATAACTTGCTCCAATTATTTTGTAGTAAGTTGGTTTTTCTGGCATAAGTTTAAAAAATGCCATTTTCCCCAATAAACTTGCTCCAGAGTAACTCAGTTAGGTATAATTTTTTTGTTGTTGTGTATTTTTTTCAAAAGGGGGCGTTCCTAGGCACTTACACCAGTTTTGGCCATTTATGTCACTTTGGCCAGCTAAAACTTACTCCAAATCGACTTAGGTCAGCGTATGTGACTAGCTCTGAAAAACATTGCGGTCAGTTAAGAATTCAGCGCAGGTTAGTACATTTAAGGCACCAAGACTTACAAAGCACTAAACAAAGCACAAAAAGTAATAAGCAATCAATCAATAACACATTAAAAAAATCCTACCTTTATGCCAGAAACAAGTTTTTTTTTTAAAAAGTCCCCCCCCCCCCCCCTCCATATCCCATCAAAACTCTTCCCCCCCCTCCCCCCAAATCAAAACTCTCTCATTAAACAAAGCACAACCATTAATAAATAAAACTTCAGTCATATCTCGGCCCGGGAAGTCAGTGGGCCGGCTGGTGTGGGAGGCCACTTGGCCATCGGGTCCTGCTCACAGCCCGCAGGACATGCTGGGAGGGCAAGGAGCGTGTGCGCAGACTCCACTGCGCATGCACGCAGCTGCCGGCAGTGTTTTCTGCGCTGGGCTGTTGCTCCACCCCCCACTACACTATGAACGCCATGCTAGAACATGGGAGACTCGACAGAGCGGGCAGGATGGGGCCACTTTTTTTTTTTCGGCGTCGTTTCCAGCGCGCAAAGTCGGCGCATTTAGGGTAAGTGTGCCGAAAAAAGGGGTTGGGGAAAATTGGGCCCAATAACTCTGGGTGGCTGGTATTTTATTTTGACTGTCACTGTACTACCCTTTTGGACTCTGAGAAGCATTCTCAAATAGTGGTGATTTGGATTATTGTATATACTTTTACAGTCTTCTGTTTGAACAGTTTTTCTCATTTCAGTAATGATTGAATTTGAGAAAATCAAGTATGCTGTGATATAATTAGCTACTCAAATCAATTAAACAAATGTGCATTTATGTAGCCTTATCACATCTTACAAATATCCCAAAGTGCTTCACATACGATTACTTTTGACGTGCAATTATAGAGACAAGATTTGAAATGTAAATTAATTTGTTCAATCTCATACAAATAGGTATTTCATTTCATTGGGCAAAATTTTCTTTTGGAAGATTGTTCCTTTTAAGAACTTTGTACCATAAATGCATCACGTTACCGCCTTCCCTTCTGTACGTAAGGCCTTATTCTGAGCTGTTCCTTGGACCTTTATTCGTACATGTATCTGAATAAGGGCAGTTAAGGCTAAGTACTCCTTAACAATCTACTTCAGTTTTTCGTAGTTAAGTTTCCTTTGTCAAGTGTTTCCAGAATCTTTCTTGCACAAAGTCTCTGGTGCACTCTTCAATAGTATTGGCCTGCTGAGCCCTAGCTTGGTTAATACTGGCATAATGCAGCAAGAGACTACTTTGGCTTCTAATTGACAGCAGCTTCAGTTTCTAAAGTGCTGTATTGTTGTCACTGTCAAGAAAGTTCTGTGAAAATGGAGAAGTGTGAAACCTGATCAAACATCAACATAAGATCTTTAGCCTTCTACCAGAAAAGTTGGAAGAGTCAATATGGCTACAGTATGTTAAAGCTTGATTTCTCTAGGCACAGAAATAGCTCTGTTCCAATTCTGTGCGAAAGCAGGTTGTGTAGAGGACACAGAGAGGCTGCAAGGAGATTTAGATAGGTTAAGCGAATGGGCTAAGGTTTGGCAGATGGAATACAATGTCGGAAAGTGTGAGGTCATCCACCTTGGGGGAAAAAAAACAAAAAAAGGGAATACTATTTGAATGGGGAGAAATTACAACATGCTGCGGTGCAGAGGGACCTGGGGGTCCTTGTGTATGAATCCCAAAAAGTTAGTTTGCAAGTGCAGCAGGTAATCAGGAAGGCGAATGGAATGTTGGCCTTCATTGCGAGAGGGATGGAGTACAAAAGCAGGGAGGTCCTTCTGCAACTGTATAGGGTATTAGTGAGGCCGCACTTGGAGTTCTGCGTGCCGTTTTGGTCACCTTACTTAAGGAAGGATATACTGGTTTTGGAGGGGGTACAGAGACGATTCACTCAGCTGATTCCGGAGATGAGGGGGTTACCTTATGATGATAGATTGAGTAAACTGGTTCTTTACTCGTTGGAGTTCAGAAGGATGAGGGGTGATCTTATAGAAACATTTAAAATAATGAAAGGGATAGACAAAATAGAGGCAGAGAGGTTGTTTCCACTGGTCGGGGAGACTAGAACTAGGGGGCACAGCCTCAAAATACGGGGGAGCCAATTTAAAACAGAGTTGAGAAGGAATTTCTTCTCCCAGAGGGTTGTGAATCTGTGGAATTCTCTGTCCAAGGAAGCGGTTGAGGCTAGCTCATTGAATGTATTCAAGTCACAGATAGATAGATTTTTAACTAATAAGGGAATTAAGGGTTATGGGGAGCGGGCGGGTAAGTGGAGCTGAGTCCACGGCCAGATCAGCCATGATCTTGTTGAATGGCGGAGCAGGCTCGAGGGGCTAGATGGCCTACTCCTGTTCCTAATTCTTATGTTCTTATGTTGTTGCGAAATGCTGCTCAGTAGTGAACATAGCAGCTTGTACAGGAGGAAGAAAGCATCCACGTCTTCTGGGTCACACACACATCTATCAGTAAGAGCCTTGGAAAGTTAAGAGGCCACCTGGAGGATGCTGGCCCTGGGAGTAAAGGATCGCTATATAATGCCAGTACAGCCTCAAACTGAGAGGCTGGCTGTGAAGTCTCTCTTGATGAAGCAGGTTTGCAACAGATATGAATTGTGGTATCTACATGTGAGACATTGTGCCAGTACTTGGCCTCAATGTTATAGGGATCTGGCATTGACATCTAGTGAATTTCACAGATCCATCACCTTGCAGGGATGCTGAATCAAATGATGGATGTCTTTGGTTGAGGCAGTGTTCGGTTGCATGACCAATTTAAATTGAATCATTGGGTTTTCAATAAATAGGCTATCCAGTGATCATCCAAAAGTGGCCACAAAGTCTAAGAGATAACACATTTGTTGTAGGCTCTGAGACAACCAGGTAGTAGCTATCAGTGGTGTGATATTATTGGTATTTAGGCCATATCTATGAGAAATATTTATAAGTGGAGGCATTACTCCCATTGGTGCTAGGATCACAACTTGTGCTGTTGGAAAGTGACATGGACATAAAAACATAGAAAATAGGTGCAAGAGTAGGCCCTTCGAGCCTGCGCCACCATTCAATAAGATCATGGCTAATCATTCACCTCAGTACTCCCTTCCTGCTTTCACCATACCCCTTGATCCCTTTAACCGTAAGGGCCATATCTAACTCCCTCTTGAATATATCCAATGAACTAGCATCTACAACTCTGCAGTAGGGAATTCCACAGGTTAACAACTCTGAGTGAAGAAGCGTCTCCTCATCTCAGTCCTAAATGGCTTACCCCTTATCCTTAGGCTATGTCCCCTGGTTCTAGACTTCCCCAACATCAGGAACATTCTTCCTGCATCTAACCTGTCCAGTCCTGTCAGAATTTTATATGTTTCTATGAGATCTCCTCTCATCCTTCCAAACTCCAGTGAATACAGGCCCAGTCGATCCAGTCTCTACTCATATGTCAGTCCTGTCATCCCAGGAATGAGTCTAGTGAACCTTTGCTCCACTCCCTCAATAGCAAGAACATCCTTCCTCAGATTAGGAGACCAAAACTGAACACAATATTCCAGGTGAGGCCTCACCAAGACCCTGTACAGCTGCAGTAAGACCTCCTTGCTCCTATACTCAAATCTCCTAGCTATGAAGGCCAACATACCATTTGCCACCTTCACCATCAGCTGAACCTGCATGCCAACTTTCAATGAATGATGTCCCACGACACCCAGGTCTTGCTGCACCTCCCCTTTTCCTAATCTGCCATTCAGATAATATTCTGCCTTCGTGTTTTTGCCACCAAAGTGGATAACCTTACATTTATCCACATACTGCATCTGCCACGCGTTTGCCCACTCACCTAACCTATCCAAGTCACCCTGCAGCCTCTTAGCGTCCTCCTCACAGCTCACACCGCCACCCAGCTTAGTGTCATCTGCAAACTTGGAGATATTACACTTAATTCCCTCATCCAAATCATTGATGTATATTGTAAATAGCTGGGGTCCCAGCACTGAGCCCTGCAGTACTCCACTAGTCACTGCCTGCCACTCTGAAAAGGACCTGTTTATCCCGACTCCCTGCTTCCTGTCTGCCAACCAGTTCTTATCCACGTCAGTACATTACCCCCAATACCATGTGCTTTAATTTTGCACACCAGTCTCTTGTGTGGGACCTTGTCAGAAGCCTTTTGAAAGTCCAAATACACCACATCCACTGGTTCTTCCTTGTCTACTCTACCAGTTACATCCTGAAGAAAATTCTAGAAGATTTGTCAAGCAGGATTTCCCTTTCATAAATCCATGCTGACTTGGACTGATCCCATCACAGCTGTCCAAATGTGCTGCTATTTCATCTTTAATAATTGATTCCAACATTTTTCCCACTACTGATGTCAGACTAATTGGTCTATAATTACCCGTTTTCTCTCTCCTCCTTTCTTAAAAAGTGGTGTGACATTAGCTACCCTCAAGTCCATAGGAACTGATCCAGAGTCGATAGACTGTTGGAAAACGATCACCAATGCATCCACGATTTCTAGGGCTACCTCCTTAAGTACTCTGGGATGCAGACTATCAGGCCCTGGGGATTTATCAGCCTTCAACCCCATCAATTTCCCGAACACAATTTCCCGCCTAATAAGGATTTCCTTCAGTCCCTCCTTCTCACTACACCTTCGGGTCCCTAGTATTTCCGGAAGGTTATTTGTGTCTTCCTTCATGAAGACAGAACCAAAGTATTTGTTTAACTAGTCCGCCATTTCTTTGTTCCCCATTATAAGTTCACCTGAATCTGACTGCAAGGGGCCTACGTTTGTTTTCACTAATCTTTTTCTCTTCACATATCTATAGAAGCTTTTGCAATCAGTTTTTATGTTCCCAGCAAGCTTCCTCTCATTCTATTTTCCCCCTCCTAATTGAACCCTTTGTCCTGCTCTGCTGTATGACAAAATTCTTCCAGTCCTCAGGTTTGCTGCTTTTTCTGGCCAATTTATATGCCTCTTCCTTGGATTTAACACTATCTTTAATTTCCCTTGTTAGCCACGGTTGAGCCACCTTCCCAGGTTTAATTTTTACTCCAGACAGGAATGTACAACTGTTGAAGTTCATCCATGTGATCTTTAAATGTTTGCCATTGCCTATCCACCGTCAACCCTTTAAGTATCACTTGCCAGTCTATTCTAGTCAATTCACATCTCATAACATTGAAGTTACCTTTCCTTAAGTTCAGGACCCTAGTCTCTTAATTAACTGTGTCACTCTCCATCTTAATAAAGAATTCTGCCATATTATGGTCACTCTTCCCCAAGGCGGTGTCGCTCAACAAGATTGCTAATTAGTCCTTTCTCCATTACACATTAGCCAGTCTAGGATAGTCAGCCCTCTAGTTGGTACCTCGACATTTTGGTCTAGAAAACCATCCCTAATACACTCCAGGAAATCCTCCTCCACTTCATTGCTACCAGTTTGGTTAGCCCAATCAATATGTAGATTAAAGTCGCCCATGATAACTGCTGTACCTTTATTGCACGCATCCCTAGTTTCTTGTTTGATGCTGTCCCCAACCTCATTACTACTGTTTGGTGGTCTGTACATTATTCCCACTAGCATTTTCTGCCCTTTGGTATTCCGTAGCTCCACCCATACCGATTCCACATCATCCAAGCTAATGTCTTTCCTTACTATTGCATTAATTTCCTCTTTAACCAGCAACGCCACCCCACCCCACCTCCTTTTCCTTTCTGTCTATCCTTCCTAAATGTTGAATACCCCTGGATGTTGAGTTCCCAGCCTTGGTCACCCTGGAGCCTTGTACAAATGTCGGCATATCAGGTGCTTTTGGTCAATGTGAATCCATATTGCTGCTATTTTGAGCTTGGTTGGAGCAAATGTTGGAGAGCACTTGATGATTTCCTGATTCATGAAAAACTTTGTAAAGTAAAGCCTTTTATTCCTCAGATTATTACTATTTGGGATTTGAATTTGAACAAATTGATTTTTGAGTAAGTAGGTTCCTGTAAACTCCGGTTCTTCCACTCAGTTAATTGCTTCCTCGTTTCACACTTGGATCGGACAGTTCTTTGGCCTTGCCAAAAATTGTAAATTTATTTTTTTGTCACATGATGTCATGATTATGAAGTTCTATCCACCCTCATATTTGATCTACATGGTACACAAATATACTCCGCAATACTTCCTTTCAATGGAACAAATGAAATGCTTGGCCAATCAAGGCAGTTATTTGTTTCATTTGGAAATGAAACTTCAGATAATTCAATACCAAATGAAGATCAGAAATTAGGTAGTGGTACACTGCTGTTTAGGTTGCTCCTTGGCAGGGTAGAACCACCAGGGAAAGTTGGTCACTCTACTTGTTATGTAATTGAGTATCTAGAACCTTGGTTAGACCACAGTTAGAGTATTTTGCACAGTTCTGGTCTCCATATTACAAAAAGGATATAGAAGCACTAGAGAAGGTGCAAAAAAGATTAACCAGGACAATGCCAAAACTCGGAGGTTATAACCATCAGGAAAGATTGGGGCTTCGGCTCTCTTTAGGAAATAGAAGGCTGAGGGATAACCTAATAGAGGCCTTTAAAAGTTATGTAAGGGTTTGATATGGTAGATGTAAAGATGATGGTTCCGATTGTGAGGTCTCCAAAACTAGGGGTCATAAATATGTTAGTCACGAATAAATCCAATAATATTGCAGGAGAAACTTCTTTAATCAACGAGTGGAAATTGCTACAACATGGAGTAGTTAAGGCGAATTGCATAGATGGATTTAAGGGGAAGCTAGGTAAGTACATGAGGGAGAAAGAAATAGAAGGTTATGCTGATAGGGTTCAATGAAGTAGGGTGGGATGAGGCTTGTGTAGAGCATAAACACCAGAATAGACAGGTTAGGCCAAATGACCTGTTAATTATATGTAATACTCTTGTAGTGACTGCTATTTGGGCCAGTGTGCGAAGGGTTTAACTTGAGACTATTTTCTCTCGCCTAAGAATTAAGGGAGCAGCCCAGACTGAAGTCTTGCACATAGCAGATTGGGAGAAGGTTGAACCACATTTGCCACAAATGTTGCGTGATTCTTAAGAACTTAAGTCAACAATAAGAAAAGGCCACTGGGCTTATTAAAGTTCATCCCCACATACTCCTCCCTAGGGAGGAGTACATGGGGATGAACTTTAATAGGCCATGGAATGGAAGTTCCTAATTTGTACATCTAGGTTGAAGTTGTCACAGACTAAATAACGCCTCTCCTATAGAATTGAATATCCACATTTTGCATGGCACCTGGCTTGCATTTTTGTTCTAAAAATAACAGCTTTACAGCAGTTACTTTGCCAATGGCATTTTAGCTTAAATTTTCTGCTCTTCCATTTGCATTTTTTGTTCATCTTTTTTCCCCTTCTAGATGGCTCCTAGCTATGCTGGTATCTACACTGTGTAGCATTGTCATCTGGTGGATGGTTTGTGCCTACCCTTCTCCCATCCTGCTAATCTGTCTAGATGGGTTAGGAAACTAGTAATCTTCAGGACCCAGGCAGGTAGCACTGTAAGTGTGCCACTTCCATTTCTTTTTGAAAGACTAATCATTGGGCAATGCATTGCACTTTCCAAATCTCTTCCATTGCATGCTTAATAACTATCACTACTCTCTTAAACTCAGTGGGGTATATTTTGTTTGATTTGTTATGTTTGTAAAGTTGATTAGTACAACATTTTTCAGTGTTTCTAACCATTTCTAGTGCTGGTTTCACTAAAATAAAAATCTCTGCATTGTGGTTTTGTAAGTTATGTATGTATATTTCCCATGCACTCTAGTAACTGTTATTACAGTATTTTAACTTCATTCCATCTGTTGCTGCACATTTTTTCTTGGCAGCTGTTCCATTGCAAATGTGGACTTTCTACATTAGCTATTTCTTTAGTTGTGTGATGAAACTGGAGCTCAGTAATTACATAAAGTGTCAATTGCAACAATAAAGAAAGACTTGGATTTATATAGCGCTTTTTTATGACCATTGGACATTTCAAAGAGCTTTACAGTGTAGTCACTGTTGTAATGCAGGAAATCGTCATTTGTGGCCAGTGCAATTAACTGGATTAATTGGCTGTCGCAGTGGAGGTTTTAATTTATTATATAAGCCTAGGACAGATAATAAAAATAGATTTGAAAATTAATCATTGCCTGCATGCTTGTCATGCATCTGCTACTTGATGGCTAATGATTGAAAGATTTGATTCACAAAGCTTGTTTTCTTTTAGTCTGCTATATTACTGTTCATTTTTAGGTTTCTGCAATTGGGATGTGGCACCTTACCAAGTAAAGCATATGTACCTCAACTTAAAATAAATGGTTGCTTGTGCTTATCATTTTTTTTGAAGGAGGGTTGTTTCTGAGGAAACTACAGTCTTAAAATGTGAAAACAAATAGTCGTTGTAACCTGGGAGTCATTTGGATATTTATGTAGGTAAAACTGGCCAGAAAACCTCATGATTACATGAAATTGCTGCTTGTGTTACTGCTTGTTGTAGTTTTGTAATTTGACTGAGAACAGCATAAAAAGCACACGGCTTCTTGTATATATTATACATCATTTTATATCAACAGTAATGCGAATTCTTAGTAAATTCCACAAGTAAAGTCAGTATCTTTTTTTTTAAATCATGTTCTGTGAATAATTGGCTAGTCATTCTCACTAGTCAACAACTATTACAACATTTGTGTATCTGACTGTTACTCAAATATTTATAAGCTGAAAAGCCATTCTCTTACCTGAATTTTAATTTACCCTGTTTGTATACATGATGGGGCACAGCTCAGTCTGTCTATCAGATGATGTATAAAGCAGTTAAACCACTGCAATGAAACTTAGTAACGTTATTGCATTGATCACTGTTTACCCTTCAGGTCAAGTGTTGCGTTGACTGTAAGCTTTCTACTACATTAGTATCTCAAGCTTGCAATTCTGTTTCCCAGAGGGGCTCTCGCTTCTGGTCGGAAGCGCCCGGGCGGAAAGGAGTTAGATGAGGTCCTTACTACTAGGGGAATCAAGGAGTATGGCGAGAAAGCAGGAATGGGGTACTGAAGTTGAATGTTCAGCCATGAACTCATTGAATGGCGGTGCAGGCTAGAAGGGCCGAATGGCCTACTCCTGCACCTATTTTCTATGTTTCTAATCACGAGAAACATCTTTTATCAAAGTGTAATTATGTTTAATATAACTAACCTTTTCTAGAGTTTCACCCAACCTAAACCATCAATATTGAAGAGTTAACAACTTGAATTTATATAATGCTTTTAATTAAATAAACTGTCCCAAGGCATCTCACAGAAGCTTTATCAAACAAAATTTGACACTGAGTCACATAAATTATTAGGACAACTGAAAGAGAGGTTTTAAGCAGCATCTTGCAGGAGAAGAGGCAGAGAGGTTTGGGAAGGAATTCTAAAGCTTGGGGTCTGGTTGCCACTGTGGCAAAGGAAATCAGAGATGCACAAGGGGACATGGAGGGAACATTGGAACAGCAAAAGAGATTTGAACACCAGGATAAGAATTTAAAATTTGAAGGAGCCCGGCCAGTAGACCATTAGAATAGTTAAGTTTGGAGGCATAATAAAGTCTTAATTTTTTCCAGTGACTCCAAACCTATTTTATAGTTAACCTAATTCGTGTGCATAAAAGAACAATTGGTCTTTCAAAGTTTAATGAATACGAATAGATTACCTGCCACATTGCTCACAGTGAGTTTCCTTTCCATTTAATCTCTGAAATATAATTTCTAGGATCGCTGCAATTTTCTCTCCCAGGGTGCATCCAATTAGGCCTTGATGTTTAGTTTTCCTTTTATCCATCATAATCTTGCTCTCAATCACTTCAAGATTCACCTTCTCCCAGATATTCTCTTAAGTACTTTGCATTGGTCTTTACTAATTAAATACCTCTACCAATTTTTGATTGTCATCTATAAACTGACAATCATCTCATCTCATCCAACCTGCTTTCAATAATTCTCTCTCTACCAATATGCAGGTACAACATCTGAAATATGGCAACCTTGGGACCAAGGCTGTGCCGGTTTTTGGATTTTGCCGTATTTCAGACCTCGTGTTGACGCTCCTCGCCTCCTGCCGATCCTCACCGCCCGCTGATTCCCTCCTCTCCTTGCCGCCTGCCGCTTCTCGCCGCCCGCCGATTCCCTCCACTTGTCGCCCACCGATTCTTGCCGCCCATGGCCCCCCGGCACTCATTTTTTACCAGTATTTATCGGTTTCGTTGTCCCTCGCCGCCTCAAAAATGTCCGGTTTTCGGACAGCCGGATTCGGGACATTGTACCTGTACTTATAAAATACTTACTATTCTTTTTGATTTATAATTTTAATTCCTCCTACTTCCGCTTTCCTTATCCTACTCACTCAGCTTTCCATAACATGTTCTTAACTTCTTATTGTCCCTGAGGCGTATGAAAGCATGGGCCTTACGCTTAACATCCGTAAGACAAAGGTCCTCCACCAACCCTGTCACCGCCGCACAGCATTCCCCTCCAATCATCAAGATCCACGGCGCGGCCCTGGACAACGTGGACCATTTCCCATATCTTGGGAGCCTCTTATCAACAAAGGCAGACATTGATGTGGAGATTCAGCATCGCCTCCAGTGTGCCAGCACAGCCTTCGGCCGTCTGAGGAAAAGAGTGTTTGAAGACCAGGCTCTCAAATCTACCACCAAACTCATGGTCTACAGGGCTGTAGTAATACCCGCCCTCCTGCATGGATCTGAGGCATGGACGATGTATAGAAGGCACCTCAAGTCGTTGGAGATATATCATCAACGATGTCTCCACAAGATCCTGCAAATCCCCTGGGAGGACAGGCACACCAACATCAGTGTCCTCGACCAGGCTAACATCCCCAGTATTGAAGCACTGACCACATTCAATCAGCTTCGCTGGGCAGGCCACTAGTACGCATGCCAGATACGAGACTCCCGAAGCAAATGCTTTATGCGGAGCTCCTTCATGATAAACGAGCCAAAGGAGGACAATGGAAACGTTATAAGGACATCCTCAAAGCTTCCCTGGTAAAGTGCAACATCACCACTGACACTTGGGAGACCCTGGCTGCAGACCGCCCGAGGTGGAGAAAGTCCATCTGGAAGGGCGTTGAGCTCTTCGAGTCTCAGCACAAAAAGCATGAAGAGGCCTAGCACAGGCAGCGGAAGGAGTGCGCGGCAAATGTCTGTCCCACCTGTAACAGGGTCTGTGGCTCTCGTATCGGACTGTTCAGCCATCAAAGAACTCACTTTGGGAGTGGAAGCAGGTCTTCCTCGATTCCGAGGGACTGCCTATAATGATGACGATTGTCCCATATTCTTAGTTTTTTTTAATTGTTACTCTCGTCATGATGCCTCTGGGGGAAAACGCGAAATGCTCGCAAATGTGACTAGTTTTATACCATCAGTCTGATTCCACATGCCTCAGATATTGACTATTTACAGGAAGATTAAGAGAAAAAGCAGATCAGTTTAGGTTTCATAGAGGATGTGGACCAATGGAGACAATAGGGGTAATGAGAGTCCTGTGTGAGATGAGTAAAGAATAAATGCATTGTAGATTTTGAATTAACCTTTCATGGAGTGAACTGAATCAAACTAATGGAGGTGTTGAGAAATAGCAAGAATGTCCTTTTTCAGATTAGGAGACCAAAACTAACACAATATTCCAGGTGTGGCCTCACCAAGGCCCTGCACAACTGCATTAAGACCTCCCTGCTCCTGTACTCAAATCCCCAAGTTTTAAAAGCCAACATGCCATTTGCCGCCTTCACCGCCTGCTGTACCTGCATGCCAACTTTCAATGACTGATGTACCATGACACTCAGGTCTCATTGCACCCCCCCTTTTCCTAATCTGCCGCCATTCAGATAATCTGTCTTCGTGTTTTTGCCCCCAAAGTGGATAACCTCACATTTATCCACATTATACTGCATCTGCCATGCATTTGCCCACTCGCCTAACCTGTCCAACTCACCCTGC
Organism: Pristiophorus japonicus; assembly: GCF_044704955.1. NCBI lineage: Eukaryota > Metazoa > Chordata > Chondrichthyes > Pristiophoridae > Pristiophorus > Pristiophorus japonicus. The sequence goes on from NC_091977.1 coordinate 100,420,960, forward strand.
AGCCTCTTAATATCCTCCTCACAGCTCACACTGCCACCCAGCTTAGTGTCGTCTGCAAACTTGGAGATATTACACTCAATTCCTTCATCTAAATCATTGATGTATATTGTAAATAGCTGGGGTCCCAGCACTGAGCCCTGAGGCACCACACTCGTCACTGCCTGCCATTCTGAGAAGGACCCGTTTATCCCTACTCTCTGCTTCCTGTCTGCCAACCAGGTCTTGATCCACGTCAGTACATTACCCTCAATACTTTAATTTTGCACACTAATCTCTTGTGTGGGACCTTGTCAAAAGCCTTTTGAAAGTCCAAATACACCACATTCACTGGTTCTCCCTTGTCCACTCTACTTGTTACATCCTCAAAAAATTCTAGAAGATTTGTCAAGCATGATTTCCCTTTCATAAATCCATGCGGACTTGGACCGATCCTGTCACAGCTTTCCAAATGCGCTGCTATTTCATCTTTAATAATTGATTCCACCATTTTCTCCACTACTGATGTCAGGCTAACCGCGGTCTATAATCCCTGTTTTCTCTCTCCCTCCTTTTTTAAAAAGTGGTGTTACATTAACTACCCTCCAGTCCATAAGAACTGATCCAGAGTAGATAGACTGTTAGAAAATGATCACCAATGCATCCACTATTTCTAGGGCTACTTCCTTAAGTACTCTGGGATGCAGACTATCAGGCCCCGGTGATTTATCGGCCTTCAATCCCATCAATTTCCCTAACACAATTTCCTGACGAATGAGGATTTCCTTCAGTTCTTCCTTCTCGCTAGATCCTCGGTCCCCTACTATTTCCGGAAGGTTATATGTGTCTTCCTTCGTGAAGACAGATCCAAAGTATTTGTTCAATTTGTCTGCCATTTTTTTGTTCCCCATTATAAATTCACCTGATTCTGACTGCAAGAGACCTACGTTTGTCTTCATTAATCTTTTTCTCTTCACATATCTATCGAAGCTTTTGCAGTCAGTTTTTATGTTCCCTGCAAGCTTCCCCTCATACTCTATTTTCCCCCTCCTAATTAAACGCTTTATCCTCCTCTGCTGAATTCTAAATTTCTCAGTCCTCAGGTTTGCTGCTTTTTCTGGCCAATTTATATGCCTTTTCCTTGGATTTAACAGTATCCCTAATTTCCTTTGTTAGCCACGGTTGAGCCACCTTCCCCATTTTTATTTTTACTCCAGACAGGGATGTACAATTGTTGAAGTTCATTCATGAGATTTTTAAATGTTTGCCATTGTCTATCCACCGTCAACCCTTTAAGTAACATTTGCCAGTCTATTCTAGCCAATTCATGTCTCATACCATCAAAGTTACCTTTCCTTAAGTTCAGGACCCTAGTCTCTGAATTAACTGTGTCACTCTCCATCTTAATAAAGAATTTACCATATTATGGTCACTCTTTCCCAAGAGGCCTTGCACAACAAGATTGCTAATTAGTCCTTTCTCATTACACATCACCCAGTCTAGGATGGCCAGTCCTCTCGTTGGTTCCATAAGAACATAAGAATTAGGAACAGGAGTAGGCCATCTAGCCCCTCGAGCCTGCTCCGCCATTCAACAAGATCATGGCTGATCTGGCCGTGGACTCAGCTCCACTCACCCGCCCGCTCCCCGTAACCTTTAATTCCCTTATTGGTTAAAAATCTATCTATCCGTGACTTGAATACATTCAATGAGCTAGCCTCAACTGCTTCCTTGGGCAGAGAATTCCACAGATTCACAACCCTCTGAGAGAAGAAATTCCTACTCAACTCGGTTTTAAATTGGCTCCCCCGTATTTTGAGGCTGTGCCCCCTAGTTCTAGTCTCCCCGACGAGTGGAAACAACCTCTCTGCCTCTATCTTGTCTATCCCTTTCATTATTTTTAATGTTTCTATAAGATTTAAATGTTTCTATAAGAACCTGGGGACTGGGAGAAATTTAGAACTCAGCAGAGGAGGACAAATTGTTTGATTAGGGCAGGGAAAATGGAGTACAAGAAGCAGCTTGCAGGGAACATTAAGACGGATTGCAAAAGTTTCTATCGATATGTAAAGAGAAAAAGGTTAGTAAAGACAAACGTAGGTCCCCTGCAGTCAGAATCAGGGGAAGTCATAACTGGGAACAAAGAAATGGCAGACCAATTGAACAAGTACTTTGGTTCGGTATTCACTGAGGAGGACGCAAACAACCTTCCGGATATAAAAGGGGTCAGAGGGTCTAGTAAGGAGGAGGAACTGAGGGAAATCCTTATTAGTCGGGAAATTGTGTTGGGGAAATTGATGGAATTGAAGGCTGCTAAATCCCCAGGGCCTGATGGACTGCATCCCAGAGTACTTAAGGAGGTGGCCTTGGAAATAGCGGATGCATTGACAGTCATTTTCCAACATTCCATTGACTCTGGATCAGTTCCTATCGAGTGGAGGGTAGCCAATGTAACCCCACTTTTTAAAAAAGGAGGTATAGAGAAAACAGGGTATTATAGACCGGTCAACCTGACCTCCGTAGTGGGTAAAATGATGGAATCAATTATTAAGGATGTCATAGCAGCGCATTTGGAAAGAGGTGACATGATGGGTCCAAGTCAGCATGGATTTGTGAAAGGGAAATCATGCTTGACAAATCTTCTGGAATTTTTTGAGGATGTTTCCAGTAGAGTGTACAAGGGAGAACCAGTTGATGTGGTATATATGGACTTTCAGAAGGCTTTCGACAAGGTCCCACACAAGAGATTAATGTGCAAAGTTAAAGCACATGGGATTGGGGGTAGTGTGCTGACATGGATTGAGAACTGGTTGTCAGACAGGAAGCAAAGAATAGGATTAAATGGGTACTTTTCAGAATGGCAGGCAGTGACTAGTGGGGTACCGCAAGGTTCTGTGCTGGGGCCCCAGCTGTTTACACTGTACATTAATGATTTAGACGAGGGGATGACACTAAGTTGGGTGGCAGTGTGAGCTGCGAGGAGGATGCTATTAGGCTGCAGAGTGACTTGGATAGGTTAGGTGAGTGGGCAAATGCATGGCAGATGAAGTATAATGTGGATAAATGTGAGGTTATCCACTTTGGTGGTAAAAACAGAGAGACAGACTATTATCTGAATGGTGACAGGTTAGGAAAAGGGGAGGTGCAATGAGACTTGGGTGTCATGGTACTTCAGTCATTGAAGGTTGGCATGCAGGTACAGCAGGCGGTTAAGAAAGCAAATGGCATGTTGGCCTTCATAGCGAGTGGATTTGAGTACAGGGGCAGGGAGGTGTTGCTACAGTTGTACAGGGCCTTGGTGAGGCCACACCTGGAGTATTGTGTACAGTTTTGGTCTCCTAACTTGAGGAAGGACATTCTTGCTATTGAGGGAGTGCAGCGAAGGTTCACCAGACTGATTCCTGGGATGGTGGGACTGACATATCAAGAAAGACTGGATCAACTGGGCTTGTATTCACTGGAGTTCAGAAGAATGAGAGGGGACCTCATAGAAACGTTTAAAATTCTGGTGGGTTCAGACAGGTTAGATGCAGTAAGGATGTTCCCAGTGTTGGGGAAGTCCAGAACCAGGAGTCACAGTCTAAGGATAAGGGGTAAGCCATTTAGGACCGAGATGAGGAGAAACTTCTTCACCCAGAGAGTGGTGAACCTGTAGAATTCTCTACCACAGAAAGTTGTTGAGGCCAATTCACTAAATATATTCAAAAAGGAGTTAGATGTAGGGGAATCAAGGGGTATGATGAGAAAGCAGGAATGGGGTACTGAAGTTGCATGTTCAGCCATGAACTCATTGAATGGCGGTGCAGGCTAGAAGGGCAGAATGGCCTACTCCCGCACCTATTTTCTATGTTTCTAAGATCACCCCTCATCCTTCTGAACTCCAGCGAGTAAAGACCCAGTCTACTCAATCTATCATCATAAGGTAACCCCCTCATCTCTGGAATCAGCCTAGTGAATCGTCTCTGTACCCCCTCCAAAGCTAGTATATCCTTCCTTAAGTAAGGTGACTAAAACTGCACGCAGTACTCCAGGTGCGGCCTCACCAATACCCTATACAGTTGCAGCAGGACCTCCCTGCTTTTGTACTCCATCCCTCTCGCAATGCAGGCCAACATTCCATTCGCCTTCCTGATTACCTGCTGCACCTGCAAACTAACTTTTTGGGATTTCATGCACAAGGACCCCCAGGTCCCTCTGCACTGCAGCATGTTGTAATTTCAAATAATATTCCCTTTTCCTGTGTTTTTTTCCCCAAGGTGGATGACCTCACACTTTCCGACATTGTATTCCATCTGCCAAACCTTAGCCCATTCGCTTAACCTATCTAAATCTCTTTGCAGCCTCTCTGTGTCCTCTATACAACCCGCTTTCCCACTAACCTTTGTGTCATCTGCAAATTTTGTTACACTACACTCTGTCCCCTCTTCTAGGTCATCTATGTATATTATAAACAGTTGTGGTCCCAGCACTGATCCCTGTGGCACACCACTAACCACCGATTTCCAACCCGAAAAGGACCCATTTATCCCGACTCTCTGCTTTCTATTAGCCAGCCAATTCTCTATCCATGCTAATACATTTCCTCTGACTCCGCGAACCTCTATCTTCTGCAGTTAACTTTTGTGTGGCACCTTATCGAATGCCTTTTGGAAATCTAAATACACCACATCCATCGGTACACCTCTATCCACCATGCTCGTTATATCCTCAAAGAATTCCAGTAAATTAGCTAAACATGATTTCCCCTTCATGAATCCATGTTGCGTCTGCTTGATTGCACTATTCCTATCTAGATGTCCCGCTATTTCTTCCTTAATGATAGTTTCAAGTATTTTCCCCACTACAGATGTTAAACTAACTGGCCTATAGTTACCTGCCTTTTATCTGCCCCCTTTTTTAAACAGAGGCATTACATTAGCTGCTTTCCAATCCGCTGGTACCTCCCCAGAGTCCAGAGAATTTTGGTAGATTATAACGAATACATCTGCTATAACTTCCGCTATCTCTTTTAATACCCTGGGATGCATTTCATCCGGACCAGGGGACTTGTCTACCTTGAGTCCCATTAGCCTGTCCAGCACTACCCCCCTAGTGATAGTGATTATCTCAAGGTCCACCCTTCCCACATTCCTGTGACCAGCAATTTTTGGCATGGTTTTTGTGTCTTCCACTGTGAAGACCGAAGCAAAATAATTATTTAAGGTCTCAGCCATTTCCACATTTCCCATTATTAAATCCCCCTTCTCATCTTCCAAGGGACCAACATTTACTTTAGTCACTCTTTTCTGTTTTATATATCTGTAAAAGCTTTTACTATCTGTTTTTATGTTTTGTGCAAGGTTATCCTCGTAATCTATCTTTCCTTTCTTTATTGCTTTCTTAGTCATTCTTTGCTGTTTAAAATTTTCCTAATCTTCTATTTTCCCACTAACCTTGGCCACCTTATACGCATTGGTTTTTAATTTGATACTCTCCTTTATTTCCTTGGTTATCCACGGCTGGTTATCCCTTCTCTTACCGCCCTTCTTTTTCACTGGAATATATTTTTGTTGAGCACTATGAAAGAGCTCCTTAAAAGTCCTCCACTGTTCCTCAATTGTGCCACCGTTTAGTCTGTTTCCAGTCTACTTTAGCCAACTCTGCCCTCATCCCACTGTAGTCCCCTTTGTTTAAGCATAGTACGCTCGTTTGAGACACTACTTCCTCATCCTCAATCTGTATTACAAATTCAACCATACTGTGATCACTCATTCCGAGAGGATCTTTTACAAGGAGATCGTTTATTATTCCTGTCTTATTACACAAGACCAGATCTAAGATAGCTTGCTCCCTTGTAGGTTCTGTAACATACTGTTCTAAGAAACAATCCCGTATGAATTCCTCCTCAAGGCTACCCCGTGCGATTTGATTTGACCAATCGATATGCAGGTTAAAATCCCCCATGATTACTGCCGTTCCTTTTTCACATGCCTCCATTATTCCCTTGATTATTGCCCGCCCCACCGTAAAGTTATTATTTGGGGGCCTATAAACTACACCCCCCAGTGACTTTTTCCCCTTACTATCTCTAATCTCCACCCACAATGATTCAACATTTTGTTCATTAGAGTCAATATCGTCTCTCACAACTGCCCTGATATCATCCTTAATTAACAGAGCTACCCCACCTCCTTTCCCTTGTCTATCTTTCCGAATCGTCAGATACCCCTGTATGTTTAATTCCCATTCTTGGCCACCCTGAAACCACGTTTCTGTAATGGTCACCAAATCATACCCATTTGTAATGATTTGTGACATCAACTCATTTACTTTATTTCGAATGCTGCGTGCGTTTAGGTAGAGTGTTTTCATACTAGTTTTTAAACCATGATTTTTAGTTTTGACCCCTCCTGCAGCCCCTATATATTCAGTGGCCCTTTTTGTTTTTTGCCTTGGGTTTCTCTGCCCTCCACTTTTACTCATCTCCTTTCTGTCTTTTGCTTTTGTCTCCTTTTTGTTTCCCTCTGTTTCCCTGCATAGGTTCCCATCCCCCTGCCATATTAGTTGTTGGTAATGATGCAAGAACAATGTAGTTTGATTGATATCAAAAGGGTAACTGAATTGGATTGGGCATGTGCTGAGAGAGGATGGGATGTGGAAAGAGGTGTTTGAAGGGTGGGCAAAAGGAAAAAGACCCTAGAGAGAGGAAAATAAGGATGCTTTTGGACCACCAAAAGAATGGAAGATTGTATGGAGAATTGAAGAGAAAAGCACAAGACGAGAGGTTTGGAAAAGGGAGAATTGAGCGAGACCTGCATTAGGGAAAACACTGATTAATGATTATTATTATTGTCCCAATAGGCTATCTTTATTTTAATTGATTTCTAACCTCTTTATCCATGGCATCCTAAATCTATTAGGAGCTTCTGTTTTTAATGGAATATACGTTAATCTGTATCTCTTTTTAAAAACATCCCACTGTTCTGCAGTCTTGTGTGTCAATTTCTATTTCCTGCACAGCTCAGGAAACTCGCTTCTCATCTTCCTAAAATCTTCGCTAATCTGATGTTCTAGTTTTCGTACTGGCTTTTTCCATTTCTAGGTGAATCATAAAGCTCATCATATTTTGGTTACTAATTCGAAGGTGTTCACTCACATTAAGCTCATCTCTACCTGATCTATTTCATTACTCATAACCAGATTTAGCAACGCCTATGCTCATGCAGATCTACTAATATACTGCTCGATGAAAGAGTCCGTATTGTAGACACGGAGTGAGTGCTGCCAATGACCGGAAGCTGTGCAGAAGCATACTGCGCATTTAATCTAGAAACCAGAAGCGTGTTGTTTCCGTTTTCTTTTTTTTACATGATCCCGCTCCCACCCCACCATTTTTCCAAGGAGCCCGCTCCACCCCGGCAATTTTCAAGGAGCCAGCTCCATTTCTCCCCCCCCCCCCCCCCCCCCCCCCCCCCCGGCAATTTTCAAGGAGTCAGCTCCATCCTCGGCATTTTTCCTCAGAGTCCTCTCCCTCCCCGGCAATTTAAAAAAAAAAACGAGGCTGGGATGCCTCTACGCAGCTTCCAGTTCATTGGCAGCACTCGTCCTTTTTTAGATATTTTATTTTCTTAACTCATTTATTCCCCCTCTGTCCTAACCAAGAAGTGGATTATTAAAATCTGCCAGAATAATATTTTCTTATTCCTCCTACTCTTTCATCTGACTGCAGATTCCCGCTTTCATTTTCTTTCCAGAATTTGGAAGTTTGTAATACACCCCTATTAATGTAACAAATCTTTTCACTCCAACCATGTTGACTCTCTGTACCCATTCCTTGTCTACATCAACCCTCTCTACAGTCTGTATTCCCTCATTTACCAATACTGCCACTGCACTCCACTCTTTTATATTATCTCCCAATATGTTTATTTTCCGTTCTTGTTCAGTTTGCAGCCAAGTTTGTTAATACCACTAAGTTTAGATCTTCCTATAAAATAATAACTTCCAACTTCTCACACTCTGCACATGCAATTTAACCTTATCGTTTTGTTTCTTTTAACACTACCCCTTTTCCCATTTTTTTTTTTGCCTAAGCTACTATTAATCAATTCAGGCCATAAGCTTCCTTATCTTGGCGGGTCTGATGCGGCCAGTGTCCATGGTGGGTCCCAATCCCACTGCTGGCTCCATCCCGCTGTACAAAATGAACTTGCCTTAATGGGGTCTATTAAGCCCATCCAACATGGTACCTGGCCCAATGAGATGGAACGGGTCTGGTGACATCATTCATGACACGTTTTCAGTGGGATCTTTAAAGAGACCATGGCCACATTAAATTTTATATGTAATCTAACATAGTGGGTGTTGAATCTTTACTGTACAATAAATATAAATGATACGAGTGACAAATAAATATTTAAATAAAATTATCATTAAGTAACATAACTCCATCTACAAATACGATCAAGAGCATAATTTTTAAAAGTACATTAATTGGGAAGTTACTGGTGCTTTAGTCATAAATATATCGACTTTTGTATCAGTAATTGGTACAAATAAGATATGTGTATCGGTAATACATAAAATTAAGTAGATTTTAAATGTAATTGTAAACTGGTGGATTTACAATCTTGTGCAAGTTCAGCAGATCAGCTGCGGAATCCCTGACAAACAGTGTGAGTGGTGCTTACAACGTGTTTTGGGATTTCTGCAGCTCTTTAGTTGAAGTTAACAATGGACACGCTAGAGAACCTCTGCAAAAATTCGGCTCAAGTCTCAGACTGAAAAATTTAATTAATCTTATTCAGGGACTGAAAGCAAATTGAACCAGTGAAATGAGTGAGAATGAAATTGTTACGTTTGATAACTTGATTTAATGTGTAACTGAACAATCACAGTATACGGTGAGAAAAAACTGACCAGAAACACACACACTTATTTAAATGGTATATGTCATTTTTTAAAGTGCAGATCAATTCACTGCAATTACTGTCCGTTGGAAAGCAACAGCCAAGAATGGCCAATGAAAAATTAATAATTACCAGTAGCTTTTCAAGTAGAACAGAAACTCCATTAATCTGCTGTAATCAACACGTTTTTATTTTGGTTTGTTTTCCATGCTGTCCAGTAATCAGCTGGAGCAATGGCCTCGGAACTCACGCCTCAAGTTGACAGACTTGGTTCCCGAGCCACGTGAATCTTGTGGCCAAGCAGGGAGATTTAAGAAGGGGGCGGCGGGGAAGGCTCTTCGCCTGTAAAGTATCTCATAATGATTTGAATTGGGTCCCCCGCCACTGCCGGTCGGGTTGGCTCCAGGATGACAGATGCACATGTGGGAGTGTGTTGATAGTCCAAATAACTTAAAGCCTGCTACTTAATACTTAATTCAGAATTCTTACTGTTTTCACTGTTTTTGTGATTGTACTTTTTTTAAGCGATGAAAATCAACTCCCTGGTTTATCCGTAAAGTAAATGTCACTTGTGAGATGGTTATACCAAACTTTCAATGGTTCCATAACTAACGTGTCTCCTATACTTTTTCGATAAACTCGCAGAGTGTTGATTTCTGACTCTTGAATCTGTGTGCATGTGGTTGGTTATTGGATATGCTGTGCACAGTGCCTGCAGAACTTAGCTAGTATGTTTGTGAATCCACTCTTTGGTTACTTACTGAAATCAGTAGCTACCAAACTTCCCAATTACAAGCCATGCTTCTTAAGCTATATTTAAGGAGAGCAAATACTTCTTGATGCTTTGAACCTATAGTGTTCGTGTAATATTTTACAGTTTTAGATATGTAATAGATTTCTACGGCCATGGACTCAATCAGCTGATGACTTATGTGTTTTCTTTCCTTTAACCCAATCCTCAAAGACCACACTTAGTTTTGCATTATAGGCTTTTCAATAAAGTATTTGGTTCTTTTTAAATTTCCAATGTACGTAAGACACATTGGCCCTGAAATTGCAGTCAGAGGCTTGCCTTTGATCCGCAAGAAAAGTATGCACCTACCTGGTGCCTCTATCTTCGGACTCTTGCAGTCTTGGGTCTCCAGGTGTACGCCTACGTAAAGGCCCATGTATTCCAGAAATTAATTAATTAAAATACAATTTAAGCAGTTTAAAACAAAAATTAAATTTTTTGAATGTTTAAATGACTTTTAAAAAAAAAAAAAAATTATTTAAAGTTTATCTAAACCCTAATGCTGGTTTTAAAAAAAAAAAGGCCGTACACCTGCATTTACCAGGCGTAAGTTTGGGCAAATAGCCCAACACTGCGCCAGTGAATTTCCATTTCCTGCACATGCACACGAAACTTGACAGATCTCAAGTTCCGTTTTTTGCACATGGACAGCGCATGCGAAAACCCGGAACTTGCGGGGCACTTATGGCTGCGTATGCTGTGCGGACAATATTTACTCCTATGGTTAACTGCTTGTCTTGCAATATTTAATGTAATATGTCCCTTTTTCTCTTTTATAAATGATATAAAATCAGAGGTGTGTATTATGCTAGCAAATTGTCTATTGGTTGACTTGACATCTACTTGTGTAATGAATTGATTTTGCATTATCTATTTCAGATTGGAGGAGAATAAAATGCACACAAGATCATCATCCCAGGCATTTAGGTAGGTGTCTGTCATTTTTCATTGGAGTATTTTTCCACTGCATCACAACTGACAGCTTTTAATTATGGGATTTAATTGGACTATTGCATTGAAATTAGCTTTGTTTTAAAACAATTTTGGATATAGTCATTTTGTATTGCATCAGTTTACTTTTGTAATGAAATGATTTACCAACATGTATATTTAATGAAGGATCTCGTCTAAATCTACCAGAGTTCGTATGTATAATGCTGGGTTGCACTTATTCTTCTAATTACCATTAATGTGTAGTGTACAACTTAGTAATTGAAAACTTGAACCTGCTGCCTCTAATGTACTAAGATAAGTCCAGTATTTAAACTGAAACCTAGTCTTTAAAAATACTTAAGAATTTGTTAGTATTTTGTCTTGAGAGTTCCATTTAATTAAAATGCTTAGTTTTGGCATTTAGAAAAAGTTCACTTTCCTTTGCTATTAAGCTTTATTCATTTGGATTTGAATTAATTTTACTAAATTTCAAGCTTCAAAGACAGGATTAAAGCAAATCCATATGTAAATAACATTATAATTCAGTCACGATTTACATAGTTGTAATAATGACTTGTTTATACTAAGTTAAGTTGTCATACCATTGGAGCATAGGTAAAACATAGTAACCGGTTCCATTTGAAGAGAACAGAGAAAGCTATAGATGGGAATGAATTGAGGCAGAGAGAGAATATGAACTGATGGGCCATAGTTAACATGGAACATTTTCTGTTATGTCAGATTTTTCTCCATGGTAGCATGCTTGCCATCAAATCACAAAGTATCACTCCATTGACTTAAGCATATAATCCAGGCTGACTTTTGAGTGCCATAATGATGGAGTGCTGCACTGTCAGAGATGCTGTCTTTCAGATGAGATGTTAAATGAGGGTCCTGTAAAGGATTCCATGGCACTATTTGAATAAAAGCAGGGGGGTTCTTCCAGGGTCCTTGCCATTATTTATCCGGTTATTTATCTCATTGTTGTTTGTGAAAGGTTATTGTTTGTGAAACCTTGCTGTGTGCAAATTGGCTGCGCATTTTCCTACATTACAGCAGAGCTACACTTCAAAAGTACTTTGTTGGCATGAAGCTCTTTGGATGTTCTGAGGTTGTGAAAGGCACTATATAATTTGCAAGGTCATTCATTCTTTCACATTTTCAAACATAAATATTGCATGAGCAGTAACTGGCGATCATGATGAAAAGAGTAGGAGAGGAGGGAGAGAGGAGAAACTTTCTATGTCGTTCAACTTCAACTGCCAGAAGCATGCAAATAGATAGGAAGGAAAGAGTTTTAGTGCTTTATTGCCAGTATAATTCTAAAATGTGTGCAAAAGTACATAAACAGGATATCCCAAAATGTAAAATATTTTACTCAGGGACATCTGAATTGACCCTGCTCTTAATGTACATTTTAATACAATTCAAATGATTCGAAATTCCATTCAGCTTGTCCCTAATAATATCCATGTAGCAAATAAATGCAATACCACAAAGTTGCACCATTTTATTTAACGCACAAGAAGCAGCAATTTAAAATCAATGTAATTTTTCACTCTTGGTCACAAACAGCAAAAATGATCAGGTTGCACGTTAATGTAAACAAATTGCTAGTTTGGTGACCTTTTATAAATGCACATTTTTCTATTTATATTCCATTTTAATTGCAAACAAACAGGATAATACTGCAGTCTAGTACGCACAGTTGCAAGCCGCCTTCTAAACCATGTGCCATTCCTGGAGTAGGCCCTACGAGCAAACGGACAACTAGATCCATGGCAGCAAACAGTAATTTAAGGAGGTAAGGCAAAATGAATAACATTTAAGGATACATTTTTAAAAAGCAATTTAATGTACTAAATCAAACATTCTCTGGAACAGTACTGAGATCTCCAGAAAAATCAATACATTCATTAAAGTATATTAACTGTGTGCACATAATTAAATAGGAAGTGGATTTTCCATTTTCTGCTCCTTTTTAAAAAAAAATTATGATGTTTTACAGTCACTGTAAAATATCATAGGCTGGGTTAAGTCTTTGATACTTAATAGTGAAAGCAACGCTGCCAATGACCATCAGAATGAGATATTTTTTAACACTGATGGAAAGATGAGAATGGATGCTGCATACACTAGCTTACTCCTGAATAAGAAGAACCCTGCGATAGATAAAATGTTCTTGTTCAATATTGTAAAATATATGGGGAATGCATTAATGCTCAACTATTCTTTTTAGTGGTTCAATTTAGAGTATATCCACCAACTAGTGCCTATTATAGGCCAGAGTGCTGCATGTTCAAAGATGTATGATGCATATCTTCCATATTTCTACAGGCATAAAACTTTATTCTTCTGCAGTCTAAATCAAACTTAAGTTACATAGATGTATACATTTAGGGATGGTACAGACTAAGTGATATGCTTAGAGAGCAGAATGTTTAATGTTTGGCTGTGATAGCAACATTACTAGCAGTTTCCTTTGCAATTTTCTCCCTGAAAATATTTGGGGCAAAAACTGAGATGGCCAATAAATGATTCAATATCTTGGTATCAATTAATATATCCTTAGCATGCTATTAACAAAAGAGTGAAAATGGGCATAAGAAAACAAACAGAACATTTACTTTAAAGAAAAAGTGTGCACGGGTTAGATGGGGTGCAGGATATGAAAGACATATTTTTAAGTTGTTGACTGAAATTTCCAGCTCTAAATGCAGCTGTCCATAAAGCTGTGAATATGACTATATAATATTTAATAGTGCCGAGAAGATAAAGGGCTTGAATTTGCGGTTGGAGGCTTTCCGAACAGCAATATAACTATGAACCTACCTGATGGTCCTCGATCCACGGGGACTCACATTTAGGCCTGCGTATCCCAGGAGCGCATGCGGTTCGCAAGAATCCTTGGGATCAGTGGGCCAGCCCAATCAATTAGAAAGGGGATTCCTATTATGCTTATAGGGATTACATTTATGTACGGAATCCCTATAATGGAATTTAGAAGAATAAGAGGGGATCTCATAGAATCGTATAAAATTCTGACGGGATTGGACAGGTTAGATGCAGGAAGAATGTTCTCGATATTGGGGAAGTCCAGAACCAGGGTCACAGTCTAAGGATAAAGGGTAAGCCATTTAGGACTGAGATGAGGAGCAACTTCTTCACTCATAGAATTGTGAACCTGTGAAATTCTCTACCACAGAAAGTTGTTGAGATATATTCAAAAGGGAGTTAGATGTGACCCTTACGGCTAAAGGGATCAAGGGGTATGGAGAGAAAGCAGGAATGGGGTACTGAAGTTGCATGATCAGCCATGATCATATTGAATAATGGTGGTGCAGGCTCGAAGGGCCGAATGGCCTACTTCTGCACCTATTTTCTATGTTTCTATAAGCATAATAGGAATCACCCAAAAAATACATGTACACAACCTTGAAATTAAAAACAAATCATTACGTTTAAAATTCATTAAAATAAAATGTCATTGAACATTTAAAACATAAATATTTTAAAGGGACTAAAAATAACCTATAACTAATGTCATTTTTTTTTATGTTTAAATAATTAAGAAAAAAATATTTTTATATTTATTTAAACTCCTGCGCTGGTAAAAGAAAGCCCTACGCATGCTTTTACCAGTTGTAAGAGTTTCACGGGCATGAGTTGGGCAAATAGCAAGTTTCAGGTTTTCGCACATCGCATGCAGAAACCCGGCATACGTACCACATACGCGGTTATGGGCCCTGGAAAATCCAGACCAAGGTAACAACCGATAGCGTTTAGGCCAAGGATTTCCAAACTGCAGCCCCCAAGCCCTGGCAACCTGCCCTTTTGAAACTCTGGCAGCTCAGTCCTATTCCTTGCTCATTGTTTTGGCTGTTTGACGTTTATAGGGTCTGGAGGTTTGGAAAGGGCTATTCTGCATCAGAACACGAGCCGTTGAGTCTCAGCAACATAGAAACATAGAAATTTACAGCGCAGAAAGCCATTTCGGCCCATCGTGACTGCGCCGGCCGACAGAGCCACACGGCCCTTGGTCAGCAGCCCTAAAGGTTACATATAAACCCATGAACAATGATGGAAAGGCAAAGAGCACCCAATCCAACCAGTCCGCCTCACCACAACTGCGACACCCCTTATACTGAAACATTCTACACTCCACCCCAACTGGAGCCATGTGATCTCCTGGGAGAGGCAAAAATCAGATGAAAAACCCAGGCCAATTTAGGGAGAAAAAAATCTGGGAAAATTCCTCTCCTACCCATCCAGGTGATCAAAACTAGTCCAGGAGATCACCCTGGCCGTATTCTATTCCATCCAGTACTTACCATTATATCTGCTCCGTCCAACAAAAGATCATCCAGTCTAATCCCAATTACCAGCTCTAGGTCCGTAACCCTGCAAGTTACTGCACTTTAAGTGCCCAGCCAACCATCTCTTAAAAGTGGTGTGGGTTTCTGCATCCACCACTCTTCCAGGCAGCGAGTTCCAGATCTCCACAGCCCTCTGTGTAAAGAAGCCCCTCCCCCCCCCCCTCAAATCCCCTCTAAACCTTCCACTAACCACCTTAAAACTGTGCCCCCTCATAATAGACCCCTCCACCAATGGAAATAGACCATTACTATCCACTATGTCCAGGCCCCTCAATATTTTGTACTACACAATGAGGTCTCCTCTCAACCTCCTCTTCCAATGAGAACAAACCTGGCTTATCCAATCTGTCCTCATAACTAAGATTCTCCATTCCAGGCAGCATCCTAGTAAATCTCCTCTGCACCCTCTCTAGTGAAACCACGTCCTTCCTATAATACGACGACCAGAACTGCATGCAGTACTCCAGCTGTGGCCTAACCAAAGTATTATACAATTTAAGCATAACCTCCCTGCTCTTATATTCTATGCCTCGGCCAATAAAGGCAAGCATTCCGTATGCCTTCTTAACCACTTTGTCCACCTGGCCTGCTACTTTCAGGAATCTGTGGACAAGTACTCCAAGGTCCCTTTGTTCATCTACACTATTAAGTGGCCTACCGTTTAATGTGTATACCCTTATTAGCCCTCCCAAAGTGCATGACCTCACACTTCTCTGAATTAAATTCCATTTGCCACTGCTCTGCCCACCTGACCAGTAGATTGATATCCTCCTGCAGCCCATGACTTTCCTCTTCATTGTCAACCACACAGCCAATTTTAGTGTCATCTGCAAACTTCTTAATCATAGTCCCTATGTTCAAATCTAAATCATTGATATATACCACAAAAAGCAATGGTCCCAGTACTGAGCCCTGTGGAACCCCACTGGAAACATCCTTCCAGTCACAAAAACATCCATCGATCCATTACCCTTTGCTTCCTACCACCAAGCCAATTTTGGATCCAACTTGACACTTTGCCCTGTCTCCCATGGGTTTTAAACTTCATGACTAGTCTACCATGTGGAACCTTATCAAAAGCTTTGCTAAAGTCCATATATACTGCATCGTATGCACTACTCTCATCGACCCTCTTGGTTACCTCCTCAAAAAATTCAATCGGATTAGTCAAATACGATCTTCCCTTAACAAATCCATGTTGATTGTCCCTAATTAATCCTTGCCTTTCCAAATGTAGATTTATCCTGTCTCTCAGGATTTTTTCCAATAATTTTCCCACCACTGAGGTTAGGCTGACAGGCCTGTAATTACTTGGCCTATCCCTGTCTCCCTTTTTAAACAAGAGTACTACATTAGTAGTCCTCCAATCCTCTGGCACCATGCCCAGATCCAAAGAGGACTGGAAAATGATGGTCAAGGCCTCTGCTATTTCCTCTTTTACTTTGCTCACAGCCTGGAATGCATTTCATCCGGGCCTGGGGACTTATCTACTTTCAAAGCTGCTAAACCCCCTAATACATCCTCTCTCACGATATTTATTTCATCCAGAATATCGCACTCCTCCTCGATAGCCGTATCTGCATTGTCCCTTTCCTTTGTGAAAACAGATGCAAAGTATTCGTTAAGAACCCTCCCAACGTCTTCCGCCTCCACACAAAGATGACCGTCATGGTCTCTATCCTTTCTTTAGTTACCCTCCTACTCTTAATATATTTATAGAACATCTTAGGGTTTACCTTAATTTTACTGGCCAAGAATTTCTCGTGCTCGCTCTTAGCATTCATAAGAACATAAGAATTAGGAACAGGAGTAGGCCATCTAGCCCCTCGAGCCTGCTCCGCCATTCAATAAGATCATGGCTGATCTGGCCGTGGACTCAGCTCCACTTACCCGCCTGCTCCCCATAACCCTTAATTCCCTTATTGCTTAAAAATCTATCTATCTTTGACTTGAAAACATTCAATGAGCCAGCCTCAACTGCTTCCTTGGGCAGAGAATTCCACAGATTCACAACCCTCTGGGAGAAGAAATTCTTTCTCAATTCGGTTTTAAATTGGCTCCTCCGTATTTTGAGGCTGTGCCCCCTAGTTCTAGTCTCCCCCACCAATGGAAACAACCTCTCTGCCTCTATCTTGTCTATCCCTTTCATGATTTTATATGTTTCTATAAGATCACCCCTCATCCTTCTGAACTCCAAGGAGTAAAGACCCAGTCTACTCAATCTATCATCATAAGGTAACCCCCTCATTTCTCGAATCAGCCTAGTGAATCGTCTCTGTACCCCTTCCAAAGCTAGTATATCCTTCCTTAAGTAAGGTGACCAAAACTGCACGGTAGTACTCCAGGTGCGGCCTTACCAATACCTTATACAGTTGCAGCAAGACCTCCCTGCTTTTGTACTCCATCCCTTTCGCAATGAAGGCCAACATTCCATTCGCCTTCCTGATTACCTGCTGCACCTGCAAACTAACCTTTTGGGATTCATGCACAAGGAACCCCAGGTCTCTCTGCACCACAGCATGTTGTAATTTCTCCCCATTCAAATAATATTCCTTTTTACTGTTTTTTTTTCCCAAGGTGGATGACCTCACACTTTCCGACATTGTATTCCATCTGCCAAACCTTAGCCCATTCGCTTAACCTATCCAAATCTCCTTGCAGCCTCTCTCAGTCCTCTACACAACCCGCTTTCCCACTAATCTTAGTGTCATCTGCAAATTTTGTTACACTACACTCTGTCCTCTCTTCCAGGTCATCTATGTATATCGTAAACAGTTGTGGTCCCAGTACCGATCCCTGTGGCACACCACTAACCACTGATTTCCAACCGGAAAAGGACCCATTTATCCCGACTCTCTGCTTTCTGTTCGCCAGCCAATTCTCTATCCATGCTAATACATTTCCTCTGACTCCGCGTACCTTTATCTTCTGCAGTAACCTTTTGTGTGGCACCTTATCGAATGCCTTTTGGAAATCTAAATACACCACATCCATCGGTACACCTCTATCCACCATGCTCGTTATATCCTCAAAGAATTCCAGTAAGTTAGTTAAACATGATTTCCCTTTCATGAATCCATGCTGCGTCTGCTTGATTGCACTATTCCTATCCAGATGTCCCGCTATTTCTTCCTTAATGATAGCTTCAAGCATTTTCCCCACTACAGATGTTAAACTAACCGGCCTATAGTTACCTGCCTTTTGCCTGCCCCCTTTTTTAAACAGAGGCGTTACATTAGCTGCTCTTCAATCCGCTGGTACCTCCCCAGAGTCCAGAGAATTTTGGTAGATTATAACAAATGCATCTGCTATAACTTCCGCCATCTCTTTTAATACCCTGGGATGCATTTCATCAGGACCAGGGGACTTGTCTACCTTCAGTCCCATTAGTCTGTCCAGCACTACCTCCCTAGTGATAGTGATCATCTCAAGGTCCTCCCTTCCCACGTTCCTATGACCAGCAATTTTTGGCATGGTTTTTGTGTCTTCCACTGTGAAGACCGAAGCAAAATAATTGTTTAAGGTCTCAGCCATTTCCACATTTCCCATTATTAAATCCCCCTTCTCATCTTCTAAGGGACCAACATTTACTTTAGTCACTCTTTTCCGTTTTATATATCTGTAAAAGCTTTTACTATCTGTTTTTATGTTTTGCGCAAGTTTACCTTCGTAATCTATCTTCCCTTTCTTTATTGCTTTTTTAGTCATTCTTTGCTGTTGCTTAAAATTTTCCCAATCCTCTAGTTTCCCACTAACCTTGGCCACCTTATACGCATTGGTCTTTGATTTGATACTTTCCTTTATTTCCTTGGTTATCCACGGCTGGTTATCTCTTCTCTTGCCGCCCTTCTTTTTCACTGGAATATATTTTTGTTGCGCATTATGAAAGAGCTCCTTAAAAGTCCTCCACTGTTCCTCAATTGTGCCACCATTTAGTCCTTGTTTCCAGTCTACTTTAGCCAACTCTGCCCTCATCCCACTGTAGTCCCCTTTGTTTAAGCATAGTATGCTCGTTTCTGACACAACTTCCTCATCCTCAATCTGTATTACAAATTCAACCATATTGTGATCACTCATTCCGAGAGGATCTTTTACGAGGAGATCGTTTATTTTTCCTGTCTCGTTACACAGGATCAGATCCAAAATGGCTTGCTCCCTTGTAGGCTCTGTAACATACTGTTCTAAGAAACAATCCCGTATGCATTCTATGAATTCCTCCTCCAGGCTACCCCCTGCGATTTGATTTGACCAATCGATATGTAGGTTAAAATCCCCCATAACTACTGCCGTTCCTTTTTCACATGCCTCCATTATTCCCTTGATTATTGCCCGCCCCACCATGAAGTTATTATTTGGGGGCCTATAAACTACGCCGACCAGTGACTTTTTTCCCTTACTATCTCTAATCTCCACCCACAATGATTCAACATTTTGTTCATTGGAGCCAATATCATCCCTCACAACTGCCCTGATATCATCCTTTATTAACAGAGCTACCCCACCTCTTTCCCTTCTTGCCTATCTTTCTGAATCGTCAGATACCCCTGTATGTTTAATTCCCAGTCTTGGCCACCTTGCAACCATGTTTCTGTAATGGCCACCAAATCATACCCATTTGTAATGATTTGTGACATCAACTCATTTACTTTATTTCTAATGCTGCGTGCATTTAGGTAGAGTGTTTTCATCCTAGTTTTTAAACCATGATTTTTAGTTTTTACCCCTCCTGCAGCCCTTTTATATTCAGTGGCCCTTTTTGTTTCTTGCCTTGGGTTTCTCTGCCCTCCACTTTTACTCATCTCTTTTCTGTCTTTTGTTCTTGTCTCCTTTTTGTTTCCCTCTGTCTCCCTGTATTGGTTCCCATCCCCTGCCATATTAGTTTAACTCCTCACCAACAGCACTAGCAAACACAGCACTAAGACATTGGTTCCGTTCCTGCCCAAGTGCAGACCGTCCGGTTTGTACTGGTCCCACCTCCCCCAGAACCTGTTCCAATGCCCCACAAATTTGAATCCCTCCCTGCTGCACCACTGCTCAAGCCACGTATTCATCTGTGCTATCCTGCGATTCCTACTCTGACTAGCACGTAGCACTGGTAGCAATCCCGAGATTACTACTTTTGAGGTCCTACTTTTTAATTTAACTCCTAGCTCCTTAAATTCGTCTCGTAGGACCTTATCCCTTTTTTTACCTATGTCGTTGGTACCAATGTGCACCACGACAACTGGCTGTTCTCCCTCCCTTTTCAGAATGTCCTGCACTCGCTCGGAGACATCCTTGACCCTTGCACCAGGGAGGCAACATACCATCCTGGAGTCTCGATTGCGGCCGCAGAAACGCCTATCTATTCCCCTTATGATTGAATCCCCTATCACTATCGCTCTCCCACTCTTTTTTATGCCCTCCTGTACAACAGAGCCAGCCACGGTGCCATGAACTTGGCTGCTGTTGCTCTCCCCTAATGAGTCATCTCCCTCAACAGCACTCAAAACAGTGTATCTGTTTTGCAGGGGGATGACCAGATGGGACCCCTGCACTACCTTCTTTGTACTACTCTTCCTGCTGGTCTTCCATTCCCTAGCTGGCTGTGGATCCTTCACATGCGGTAAGACCAACTCACTACACGTGCCACTTATTTCATTCTCAGCATCGTGGATGCTCCAGAGTGAATCCATCCTCAGCTCCAATTCCGCAACGCGGTCCATCAGGAGATGGAGGCGGATACACTTCTTACACACGTAGTCGTCAGGGACACCGGAAGTGTCCGAGTTCCCACATGGCACAGGAGGAGCATATCACGTGACCGAGCTCTCCTGCCATGCCTTAACCCTTAGATACCCTTAAATTGGTAATAACAATGTTACAGTTTACTTACTGATATAAAAAGAAAAAGAAAAGCTACTCATCAATCACCAGCCAATCACTTACCCCATTGGCTGTGACGTCACCTTTTGATTCCTTTCTACTTCTTTTTTGCATTCTCTCCCGCTGTAGCTGCACCGGTACGCCTTTTATAGGCCGCTCCGACGCTGCTCCCACCTCTCGCCAACTGCCGCTGACTCTCGAGCTCCCGCTGGGCCTTTTATAGGCCGCTCCGACACTGCTCCCACCTCTCGCCAACTGCCGCTGACTCTCGAGCTCCCGCTGGGCCTTTTATAGGCCGCTCCGACACTGCTCCCACCTCTCGCCAACTGCCGCTGACTCTCGAGCTCCCGCTGGGCCTTTTATAGGCCGCTCCGACGCTGCTCCCACCTCTCGCCAACTGCCGCTGACTCTCGAGCTCCCGCTGGGCCTTTTATAGGCCGCTCCGACGCTGCTCCCACCTCTCGCCAACTGCCGCTGACTCTCGAGCTCCCACTGGGCCTTTTATAGGCCGCTCCGACACTGCTCCCACCTCTCGCCAACTGCCGCTGACTCTCGAGCTCCCGCTGGGCCTTTTATAGGCCGCTCCGACGCTGCTCCCACCTCTCGCCAACTGCCGCTGACTCTCGAGCTCCCGCTGGGCCTTTTATAGGCCGCTCCGACGCTGCTCCCACCTCTCGCCAACATTCCTAATATTCTTTTTCAATTTTGTCTCTTAACTTTCTATGTTCCCCTAAAGATTCTATAGTATTTAGCCGTTGATATATGACATAAGCGTCCCTTTTTTTCTTAATCCTCCCCTGTATGTCCCTAGACATCCAGGGGGCTCTAGAATTATTTTTCACAGCCTTATTCTTTAAGGGCACATGTTTGACCTGAGCCTTCCGGATCTCCTCCTCGAATGCCTCTCACTGTTCCGACACTGATTTACGCACAAGTAGCTGTTTCCAGTCCACTGTGGCCAAATCACTCCTTAACTTAGCAAAATTAACTTTTCCTCAATTCGGATCTTTTATTCCAGGTCTATTCTTGTCCTTATCCATAACCAATTTGAATCTGACTGACTTATTGTCTCTGGCACCCAAGTGCTCTCCCACTAATACCCCTTCAACCTGCCCAGCTTCATTCCCCAAAATTAAATCCAAGACCGCCCCCTCTCGTGTTGGGCTTGCTACATACTGACTAAAAAAGTTCTCCTCTTGAATGCATTTCAAGTATTCCGCACCCCCTATACCCTTCACACAACTCAAGATGTATATAAATTTACAGTAATATGAATTTAAACTTTGTGGCCCGCAAAGACTAAATGCATGGACACCTCAATTCCAGGCAATAAAAATTAATAAAAAGTATAATAATTAATAATGTGCTTCTGTTGGTATGTAGTTCATCATTTTCAACTTTGGTTGAAATCCAGATTTTGAGAAGCTTATCTGAACAATTCAGTGAGCTGTATGAAGATGCACTAAACAAAATTGTTATACATAGGACTAGGTTTCAGCGGTTATGCACATGCATACAATATTCATTCACATCATTGTTATATACAAGTTACATATTTGGATTGTATTTCTAATAGAGTTCCTTTAACTTTATTAAAATTATGTGGCAGGGAGAGCCTTCCATTTATTTATGCTCTGGAAATATTTTGATAAAGGCAGGAATAAGACATGAAGTTTTTGAAAATCAGTTTTTGTGCTGCTAGTTTATTGCATTGGAGGAGTGTGAAGAAGCAAACTTGACTAATGACCTACACTGTAATGAGTGTACGGAATGGACAAGAAAGATTTGGCCTAAATTGGAAGGGAAAAATTGGAATGGTGAGGCTGTGCTGCAAACTAATTTCGTCCCAATGCATATTCAGAAATGTTTGTTTGTGTGATACCAAAATTAACTCTCTATCCCTCCCTCCCTCCCCCCTCTCCCGCCTCCTTTCCACTGTTCACTTTGGTATTTTCTGGCCCACATTTTAACTTGAGGCCTGCAATAACATTTTACACTAACATTTGCAGGATTTTTTAAGCATTCCTCAATATATGGCATCACTTCAAATAATGTTTGAAGTTATAAAGGCAAGTTCTTGTAAGATGAAGCACCTTATCACTTGAGATCATTTTTTCCCCACAACAATAGTATCTGTTGCTGACATTTCCACAAATAGGTAATACCAGTAAGCTGATGTAAGGCATGTATGAGCAGTGCATAAACCCACACTTCTCTGCAAATGACTGTTGAAACTGAAGGTAAAAGGGTAATTCATCCAAGACCTCTGCTAAAATTGCAGAATGAGGAATTTCAGAGAAATACTGTGCCCGTATCCCACCTCGTAATTCCAGAATTAAAATCTTGTGCTAAATGTTTGCAAAAAGAGAAACTTTTTAAAATGACACCAGTGAAGCATGAAAATACTCATTAAGCCCAGCAAAAATCAACTTTTTGCAGTGTATTGAAAACAAATGTGAACTAATGGTGTAGGGGAAGGGAGGAAAGAACTGAAGAATAATTGTAGAAAAAAGTTTTATTTGCACCAGGATGTGGGGGGGGAGGTGTCGGGGGGGAAGAAAGACTGTATGACTGCTATAAACTCCATGGTCTCAGTCTTCACGTGATCTTATTCCCCCATTTGGGTAATGGTCTGTTTATCTACGTGTGAAAATAAAATTAGGAATAATGACATGAGGAGATATGTATAAATGATTACGTGAAAATATCATTATTTTTTTAAAGTAACTAAAGTGACAGTTATTGCAAACAAGTGTATATTTTTAAAGTTCTAGGAATGGAAGGAAGCTGATAAAGCAATAATGCGTAAGTTTCAGCAAGGTCTATTTTATTGAAGTGAAGCTGACCTATTTCTGATCATTTTTTCCCTTTGAAATGCAGCCAACCCCTAAGCTCTAAGTTAGCCAGTTCACTAGGCAACTTGCATGCATTGACTAGTCACAAGGATACAATCCAGATGAGTGATGTGAAAGCAGGTACTAGACCCCCAAGCTATTCTGTCAACCAACTAAGCAACTTAAACATTGTAAACAACAACAGCATCAACAACCACTCAACTGAGAGAACAGTTCCAGATAACAGCTCCAGCATGTCTGTATGAGGTATGGTATTAAGCTGCTCTAACCCAGTAAGTGCCTATTTCTCACTTTCCCACCTTGAAATTGATTTGAGAACTAATTTGAGCTTAAAAATGGCTATAACAAAACTTGCCTTAATTTTTAAGCTTTTTAAATAAAAAATCAAGTCCTTGTATCTGTTTAAGTGATATGCCCTGGTATATGACCACCCAGATCTTGTAGATTAATACCCAACTGTAATGCCATCATTAATAAATACCAATGAACTTCTTTCTGGAAGAAATTTATCAGTTTAGTCTACCTTTAGCTGTATTAAATGTATTAGTGTTCACTGGAGTTGTTGGCAGTGTTGTGCACAATGGCCATGAACTTTTATGCATTGGGCTCCTTCCAGGCTGGAGCAGGAGATATTTGCAACATTTCCCAGGTTGCTATGCACTTTTGTGTAAGGAAGGTAACTGAGGCTCTATATTCCAAGAGAACTGAATACATTTCATTCTCTCTGGCAAGAGAGCAGCTGGTGGAGTGAGCACACTGCTTCATGAGGATAGCAGGCTTCCCCATAGTGCATCATCATCATCATCATCATAGGCAGTCCCTTGAATCGAGGATGACTAGCTTCCACGTCAAAAAGTTCACAGGTGTTTCAATGAAGGACCTAAAATTCCAGATCACGAATTAAATCTCGAAGGGTGGTAGATGCCTGTGCGTGGATTTTTTTAACGTGTGGTGGCCGTTGAACACCAGCCACCACACGGGCTTGACAGAGCTAGGTCTTGGTCCAGTGGCAAGGGTTAACCAAGACAACTGGAGACCAGCTCTACTGCACGGGCCTAATGTGCACACATCGCAGTGTGGGCTGACCAGTGCTGCCCCGGGCTCTCTCCTCTTCTGGGCCTCAACTCGTGCCTCTCCTGGGCCTCGATCACATCCCTCTACATTCTCGCGCCGCTCCTATGTCCCAACCTCGCCATGGTGCAGGGTGGCGTTGACTGCATGCATGTCGCTTTGCAGGCACCACATATAAACTCTTGAGATGTACCGCAACCGAAAGGGATTCCACTCCCTCAATGGCCAGTTGGTGTGTGACCATCCTCAATGCATCATGTAGGTGAATTCCCAGTATCCTGACAGCAGTCATGATGCCTTCATTCTGTAGCAGTCCGCTCTGCCATCTGCATTTGAGCCCCCAAGGCAAACCAGAGGGTAGCTACTGGGAGACGAGGGCTATCCATTAAAAACCTGGTTCATAGAAACATAGAAAACAGGAGCAGTGGTAGGCCATTTGGCCCTTTGAGCTTGCACAGTCATTCAATATGATCATGGCTGATCATATTGTATGGTACAGCATGTACAGTAGACATCTCGAGTCGCTGGAGAAATACCACCAACGATGTCTCCAATATCCTACAAATACCCTGGGAGGACAGACGTACCAACATTAGCGTCCTCGACCAGCCCAATATCCCCAGCATTGAAGCACTGACCACAATTGATCCACTCCGCTGGGCAGGCCACATAGTTTGCATGCCAGACATGAGACTCCAAAAGCAAGCGCTCTACTCTGAACTCCTTCACGGCAAACGAGCCAAAGGTGGGCAGCGGAAACGTTACAAGGACACCCTCAAAGCCTCCCTGATAGTGCAACATCCCCACTGACACCTGGTAGTCCCTGGCCAAAGACCGCCTTAAGTGGAGGAAGTGTATCTAGGAAGGCGCTGAACACCTCGAGTTTCATCGCCGAGAGCATGCAGAAATCAAGCGCAGGCAGCGGAAAGAGCGTGCGGCAAACCAGTTCCACCCACCCTTCCCTCAATGACTATCTGTCCCACCTGTGACAGAGACTGTGGTTCTCGTATTGGACTGTTCAGCCACCTAAGAACTCATTTTAAGAGTGGAAGCAAGTCTTCCTCGATTCTGAGGGACATAGATACATAGAAAATAGGTGCAAGAGTAGGCCATTCAGCCGTTTGAGCCTGCACCACCATTCAATAAGATCATGGCTGATCATTCACCTCAGTACCCCTTTCCTGCTTTCTCTCCATACCCCTTGATCCCTTTAGCCATAAGGGCCATATCTAACTCCCTCTTGAATATATCCAATGAACTGGCATCAACAACTCTCTGCGGTAGGGAATTCCACAGGTTAACAACTCTCTGAGTGAAGAAGTTTTTCCTCATCTCAGTCCTAAATGGCTTACCCCTTACCCGTCGACTATGTCCCCTGGTTCGGGACTTTCCCAACATCGGGAACATTCTTCTTGCACCTAACCTGTCCAGTCCCACCAGAATGTTATATGTTTCCGTGAGATCCCCTCTCATCCTTCTAAACTCCAGTGAATACAGGCCCAGTCGATCCAGTCTCTCCTCGTATGTCAGTCCAGCCATCCCGGGAATCAGCCTGGTGAACCTTCGCTGCACTCCCTCAAAAGCAAGAACGTCCTTCCTCAGATTAGGAGACCAAAACTGAACATAATATTCCAGGTGAGGCCTCACCAAGGCCCTGTACAACTGCAGTAAGACCTCCCTGCTCCTATACTCAAATCCCCTAGCTATGAAGGCCAACATACCGTTTGCCGCCTTCACTGACTGCTGTACCTGCATGCCAACTTTCAATGACTAATGTACCATGACACCCAGATCTCGTTGCACCTCCCCTTTTCCTAATTTGCCACCATTTAGATATTCTGCCTTCGTGTTTTTGCCCCCAAAGTGGATAACCTCAAATTTATCCACATTATACTGCATCTGCCATGCATTTGCCCACTCACTTGCCCTGTGCAAGTCACCCTGCAGCCTCTTAGCGTCCTCCTCACAGCTCACACCGCCACCCAGTTTAATGTTATCTGCAAACTTGGAGCTATTACACTCAATTCCTTCATCCAAATCATTAATGTATATTGTAAATAGCTGGGGTCCCAGCACTGAGCCCTGCGGCACTTGTCACTGCCTGCTATTCCGAAAAGGACCCATTTATCCCGACTCTCTGCTTCCTGTCTGCCAACCAGTTCTCTATCCACATCAGTACATTATCCCCAACACCATGTGCTTTAATTTTGCACATCAGTCTCTTGTGTGGGACTTTGTCAAAAGCCTTTTGAAAGTCCAAATACACCACATCCATTGGTTCTCCCTTGTCCACTCTACTAGTTACATCCACAAAGAATTCCAGAAGATTTGTCAAGCATGATTTCCCTTTCATAAATCCATGCTGACTTGGACCGATCCTGTCACTGCTTTCCAAATGTGCTGCTATTTCATCTTTAATAATTGATTCCAACATTTTCCCCACTACTGATGTCAGGCTGACTGGTCTATAATTCCCCGTTTTCTCTCTCCCTCCTTTTTTAAAAAGTGGTGTTACATTAGCTACCCTCCCAGTCCATAGGAACTGATCCAGAGTCGATAGACTGTTGAAAAATGATCACCAATGCATCCACTATTTCTAGCGCCACTTCCTTAAGTACTCTGGGATGAAGACTATTAGGCCCTGGGGATTTATCGGCCTTCAACCCCATCAATTTCCCAAACACAATTTCCCGCCTAATAAGGATATCCTTCAGTTCCTTCTTCTCACTAGACCCTCGGTCCCCTAGTACTTCCGGAAGATTATTTGTGTCTTCCTTTGTGAAGATAGAACCAAAGTATTTGTTCAACTGGTCTGCCATTTCTTTGTTCCCCATTATAAATTCACCTGAATCTGATTGCAAGGGACCTACGTTTGTCTTCACTAATCTTTTTCTCTTCACTTATCTATAGAAGCTTTTGCAGTCCGTTTTTATGTTCCCTGCAAGCTTCCCCTCGTACTCTATTTTCCCCCTCTTAATTAAACCCTTAGTCCTCTCTGCTGAATTCTAAATTTCTCCTAGTCCTCAGGTTTGCTGCTTTTTCTGGCCAATTTATATG
The DNA here is from genome assembly GCF_044704955.1 of Pristiophorus japonicus. Taxonomy (NCBI): domain Eukaryota; kingdom Metazoa; phylum Chordata; class Chondrichthyes; family Pristiophoridae; genus Pristiophorus; species Pristiophorus japonicus. The sequence goes on from NC_091977.1 coordinate 100,448,774, forward strand.
CCTCTTCCTTGAATTTAACACTATCCTTAATTTCCCTTGTTAACCACGGTTGAGCCACCTTCCCTGTTTTTATTTTTACTCCAGACAGGGATGTATAATTGTTGAAGTTCATCCATGTGATCTTGAAATGTTTGCCATTGCCTATCCACCGTCAAACCTTTGAATATCATTGCCAGTCTATTCTAGCCAATTCACGTCTCATACCATCGAAGTTACCTTTCCTTAAGTTCAGGACCCTAGTCTCTGAATTAACTGTGTCACTCTCCATCTTAATAAGGAATTCTACCATATCATGGTCACTCTTTCCCAAGGGGCCTCGCACAACAAGATTGCTAATTTGTCCTTTCTCATTACACATCACCCAGTCCACGATGGCCAGCCCTCTAGTTGGTTCCTCGACATATTGGTCTAGAAAACCATCCCTAATACACTCCAGGAAATCCTCCTCCACCGTATTGCTACCAGTTTGGTTAGTTCTATCTATATGTAGATTAAAGTCGCCCATGATAACTGCTGTACCTTTATTGCACACATCCCTAATTTCTTGTTTGATGCTGTCCCCAACCTCACTACTACTGTTTGGTGGTCTGTACACAACTCCCACTCGCGTTTTCTGCCCTTTGGTATTCCACAGCTCCACCCATACAGATTCCACATCATCCAAGCTAATGTCCTTCCTTACTATTGCGTTAATTTCCTCTTTTACCAGCAATGCTACCCCACCTCCTTTTCCTTTCTGTCTATCATTCCTGAATGTTGAATATGATGCCTATGATGATGATGTTGGCTGATCCTCTATCTCACCACCATGTTCCTGCTTTTTCCCCATACCTCTTGATGTCTTTTGTGTCTAGAAATCTATCTCATCATCATTGGCAGTCCCTTGGAATCGAGGAAGACTTACTTCCACTCTCAAAATGCTCCGATCCAGTGCTGCAGCACGGCTGGTGGAAGGCTGCTGACTTTCCGTGGGGCAGCCTGCAGATGGCCTTGCAGGACGACCACAAGCCGCTTGGATCTAGGAGTCCCATCTTCAGACTGCACCATCTCGGCGTGGGCCGCAGCAGGCTGGGTTGGCTGGCTGACAGGCAACAACATGAGAACTGGCGGAGTGGCAGGGATGGAAGGACAAATGCAACCATCGTGAGATAGGATAGCAGGTTCGTGCTCCACGAATCCACTGCCACTTCCTCAGGCCCCTCAGCAATCCTAGTAATCTGTTGGAAGACAGATTTCTGCACTGCTGCAATACTCTGCAAGCCCTTTTCTATACTGGTAAATGCAGCCATGATGGCAGCAGTCTGAGCTTGCGTCGCAGCAAGCTGAGATTGCATGACTTCAGTCTGAGCTTCAACTGCAGCATCCAGATGTTGGATGGCTTCTGTTTGTGCTACAGTGGAAGCCGAGGCATCAGCCATCGGATGCTGCATTGTGGTTAGGTCCACAGTTGCTCTAATGGAGTTGCCCATCACTTCCATGCTGGAAATCATGGGCTCCAAGCTCAGCGCAAGGCCCCGTTCAAGGTTGGAAGCGGAATCCTCCATGCTCCTTGAAAGTGACAACAGGCTCTCTGGCAGGCCTGCCAATGCACCAAGCATTTCATTGTGCCCATTCACCAGCCGCCTTCTGTAGCTTGCCCCACCGAAATGCTCACCTGAGTCCTCTACAGCAGAATGTGTGCAATCACATCCTCTGGGGAGTTGGTACCTGTGCTACCCTTGCTCCCTGCCCTGGCTGTAGGCCACTGGTGCCTGGTATCCCCTGCATCAAAGCTATCCTCTAAATTATGCGGTGTGTCAGTATCTGAGCTGGGGGCTGAGAGTGTGAAATCGAGTGATGGTGCTGTGTCTTCACCACCACTATCTTCTTGCTCTGCCACCACTGCCTGGCCAAATTGCAGTTCTTGGGTATCTGAAATGAGAAAGGCACAAGGGTAGGGTTGTGGTGCTGGGAGGGGGGTGGGGGGAAGGTGAGGTACATGCTTACGCAATGTGCAGCTTGTAAATCAGAAGAGTTTGTGGGATGAGGGGGAGGTGGGATGTCGGAAGGAGGATTAAGTATGAGGGTACCGTCATCTTTGACGGTTTCAGCCATGCCACAAACCACGGGCTGAGCGATGGCCATTCCAATGATGGCGAGCACCATCTCCTCCATCAGGGTAAGGGTGATGCCTTATCACCTGTCGGTTAGCTCCTACTGCCTCCGGTTATGCATTAACTTGTCCTGCAAGAGAGAGGGAAGTGTTTCAGTGAGTGTGGTGCAATGTGTTTGGGTGATGTGCCTGTTGAATAGCCGGGAGTGTGCAAGATGTGGATGTGAGGCTTACAGCAGTGGTAAGTGTGTAAGGGTGAGATGAAGCTATGTATGTGAGGTATGAGTCCTGTTGGTAGGTAAGTGATGGGAGTATGGTGCATTATGCAGTGTTTGAGGCTAGTGGTGGAGTTGGTAGAATATGCCATTTGAAGATGCATTCATTGACCATGAATACTCGTGTGAGGTCATTGAACGTTTTGTGGCACTGCATCCAGGTCCTTGTGGCTTGACTTCTGGCATTGACTGCCATGGCTAGCTGATCACATTGCCTTCGCCAAATTTGTCTGGAGGAACTCCTGGCCCCCTGTGAACTGAGGACACCTCTCCTCCTGTCCACCTCCTCCACCAAGGCCTCCAGTGCAGCGTCTGAGAATTTTGGAGTATGCGTTGTTCCCTGTTGCACTGTTGGTCACTCTTGCAGGTCAGACTCTCTTCCCCAACTACATTCAGCATCTGCTCCAGCCAGAATGTATCTCCCCTTGAAGAGGTACAGGCTGGCTTTAAGTACTGCAGGCTAGCTTTAAATGGTGTCCCCTGCTGAGGCATGCAGCCACTCAACAGCGCGTTTGCAGCGGCAGCCCAGCGCTAATCATTTAAATTAACAGGCAGTATAAGGTTTTCGTGCTGCCTACATTGGAAGCAGGTTAATCGCTCATCGCTCATCGCGATCCCTACACCTGTTTTCGGGGGCTATCAAATTTAGCCCCTATAAATTTTAATCCAGAAATTAGATTTGTTGCATTGTTCCTCACACCACAAGACAGGACATGGGGGAACAGTACAACAAGTCCACTTGACTTGTGCAGGGAGACAGAGGGAAATAAAATGGAGTCAGAAGCAAAAGATAGAAATGAGAATAGTAAAAGTGGAGGGCAGAGAGACCCAAGGCAAAAAACAAAAAGGGCCACATTACAGCAAAATTCTAAAGGGGCAAAGTGTGTTAAAAAGACAAGCCTGAAGGCGCTGTGCCTCAATGCTAGGAGTATTCGGAATAAGGTGGATGAATTAACTGCGCAGATAGCAGTTTACGGATACGATGTGATTGGCATCACGGAGACATGGCTCCAGGGGGACCAAGGCTGGGAACTCAACATCCAAGGGTATTCAACATTTAGGAAGGATAGACAGAAAGGAAAAGGAGGTGGGGTGGCGTTGCTGGTTAAAGAGGAAATCAATGCAATTGTAAGAAAGGACATTAGCTTGGATGATGTGGAATCGGTATGGGTGGAGCTGCGGAATACCAAAGGGCAGAAAACGCGTGTGGGAGTTGTGTACAGGCCACCAAATAGTAGTAGTGAGGTTGGAGACAGCATCAAACAAGAAATAAGGGAGGTGTGCAATAAAGGTACAGCAGTAATCGTGGGTGACTTTAATCGACATAATGATTGGACTAACCCAACTGGTAGCAATGCGGTGGAGGAGGATTTCCTGGAGTGTATTAGGGATGGTTTTCTCGACTAAATGTCGAGGAACCAACCAAAGAGCTGGCCATCCTCGACTGGGTGATGTGTAATGAGAAGGGACCAATTAGCAATCTTGTTGTGAGGCCCCTTGGGGAAAAATGACCATAATATGGTAGAATTCTTTAAGACGGAGAGTGACAGTTATTTCGGAAACTAGGGTCCTAAACTTAAGGAAAGCTAACTTCGACGGTATGAGGCGTGAATTGGCTAGAATAGACTGGCAAAGGATACTTTAAGGGTTGACGGATAAGCAATGGCAAACATTTAAAGATCACATGAACTTCAGCAATTGTACATCCCTGTCTAGAGTAAAAATAAAGTGGCTGGAAGGTGGCTCAACCGTGGCTAACAAGGGAAATTAAGGATAGTGTTAAAGCCAAGGAAGAGGCATACAAATTGGCTAGAAAAAGCAACAAACCTGAGGTCTGGGAGAAATTTAGAATTCAACAGAGGAGGACTAAGGGTTTAATTAAGAGGGGGAAAATCGAGTAAGAGAGGAAGCTAGCAGGGAACATAAAAACTCATTGCAAAAGCTTCTATAAATATGTGAAGAGAAAAAGATTAGTGAAGACAAACGTAGGTCCCTTGCTGTCAGATTCAGGTGAATTTATAATGGGGAACAAAGAAATGGCAGACCAATTGAACCAATACTTCGGTTCTGTCTTCACGAAGGAAGACACAAATAACCTTCCGAATGTACTAGGGGACAGTGGGTCTAGTGAGAAGGAGGAACTGAAGGATATTCTTATTAGGCGGGAAATTGTGTTAAGGAAATTGATGGGATTAAAGGCCGATAAACCCCGGGGCCTGATAGTCTACATCCCAGAGTACTTAAGGAAGTGGCCCTAGAAATAGTGGATGCATTGGTGATCATTTTCCAACAGTATTGACTCTGGATCAGTTCCTATGGACTGGAGGGTAGCTAATGTAACACCACTTTTTAAAAAAGGAGGGAGAGAGAAAAGGGGTAATTATAGACCGGTTAGCCTGACATCAGTACTGGGGAACATGTTGGAATCAATCATTAAGGATGAAATAGCAGCGCATTTGGAAAGCAGTGACAGGATCGGACCAAGTCAGCATGGATTTATAAAAGGGAAATCATGCTTGACGAATCTTCTGGAATTTTTTGAGGATGTAACTAGCAGAGTGGACAAGGGAGAACCAGTGGATGTGGTGTATTTGGACTTTCAAAAGGCTTTTGACAAGGTCCCGCACAAGAGATTGGTGTGCAAAAATCAAAGTGCATGGTATTGGGGGTAATGTACTGACGTGGATAGGGAACTGGTTGTCAGACAGGAAGCAGAGAGTCGGGATAAACAGGTACTTTTCAGAATGGCAGGCAGTGACTAGTGGAGTGCCGCAGGGCTCAGTGCTGGGACCCCAGCTCTTTACAATGTACATTAACGATTTATATGAAGGAATTGAGTGTAATATCTCCAAGTTTGTGGATGACACTAAACTGGGCGGTGTGAGCTGTGAGGAGGACGCTAAGAGGCTCCAGGGTGACTTGGATAGGTTAGTTGAGTGGGCAAATGCATGGCAGATGCAGGATAATGTGGATAAATGTGAGGTTATCCATTTTGATGGCAAAAACAAGAAGACAGAATATTATCTGAATGGCGGCAGATTAGGAAAAGGGGAGGTGCAATGAGACCTAGGTGTCATGGTTCATCAGTCACTGAAAGTGGGCATGCAGGTACAGCAGGCAGTAAAGAAGGCAAATGGTATGTTGGCCTTCATAGCTAGGGGACTTGAGTATAGGAACAGGGAGGTCTTACTGCAGTTGTACAGGGCCTTAATGAGGCCTCACCTGGAATATTGTGTACAGTTTTGGTATCCGAATCTGAGGAAGGACGTTCTTGCTATTGAGGGAGTGCAGCGACGGTTCACCAGACTGATTCCCGGGATGGCTGGACTGTCATATGAGGAGAGACTGGATCAACTGGGCCTTTATTCACTGGAGTTTAGAAGGATGAGAGGGGATCTCATAGAAACGTATAAGATTCTGACAGGATTGGACAGGTTAGATGTGGGAAGAATGTTCCCGATGTTGGGGAAGTCCAGAACCAGCAGACATAGCCTTAGGATTAGGGGTAGGCCATTTAGGACTGAGATGAGGAGAAACTTCTTCACTCAGAGAGTTGTTAACCTGTGGAATTCCCTACAGCAGAGAATTGTTGATGCCAGTTCATTGGATATATTCAAGAGGGAGTTAGATATGGCGCTAAGGGGATCAAGGGGTATGGAGAAAAAGCAGGAAAGGGACACTGAAGGAATATCAGCCATGATCTTATTGAATGGTGGTGCAGGCTTGAAGGGCCGAATGGCCTACTCCTGCACCTATTTTCTATGTTTCGATGACTGAAAGTGTGCCTTATCTGACCATGTCCTTTGCCCCAAGCCTCTTATTTTACATTGACTTTGTTGGGTGGGAGGGGAAAAGAAAAGGGTAGTTATTCAGTGACACTAACATAAAGCCTGGCATTTAAAAAAAAAAGCTCTGACTCAGCTTGCAAATGTAAAATTGTTATAAAGAAAACACGGCTGAAGGTTTATTTTGAGCACCTACAGTTAAAAGCAGATATTTTTGGGATCAGTGCTGTTTTACATATTCAGAATACTTATTTGCCGTTATTACCCCTTTGAAACTGAGCGCAACTTCAGGATTAGCTCATGCACATCCTAATGCGGAAATCCTGAAGTTACGGTCAGTCATTCACTGTTCCGACACTGACTGCACTGCACAGGGAAATCGGTGAAACTGAAGAAAATTTCAGATTTTCTGTGGCAATATCGCTGTTAAATACCCCATTAAAAGTTTAAACCCTTTTGGATTAGGTGTTTTAACAGTGTATTAACTGCTAAGTTTGTTAATTTTCAGGTTTACATTTTCCCCAAGTGAGAGCCCCAATCCTTGTTTTGCTCTCTAACATTTTTTAAAAGCCGGAATAAAAGGAGCTTCTTCACTTCCTGGTTCCCTGTCTGAGAATTCTGCACTGTGATTGGCTGTTTAGAAAGCTTGTTGATGTTTCAGTAGCTGGCACTATGGGATTCCCACTAAACTACAGTGATCTCAACTGAACGTCGGAAAAGCTGAACTTCTCGCTACTGAGATTGCGAGATCTTCGTGGGAAGCTTTTTTCGTGGGAAGCTTTGTTCAGGGCCAACGGTCAATGTCTTTGCTTTGCCGCTGACTGAAAATTATGGGCTATTATTTCACTTGCTCTTCATTGAATCTATTTCAGTGCAGATATCACAAATATGAGTCAGAAATTCCATATGTATGACTTGTAAAGCATTTGAACTGTTTTTTTAAACACATGTTCAGGTCACACCAAGTCCTCTTCACCCATCACTCTTGTGCTTGCTGATCTACATTGGCTCTTGATCCAGCAACGCCTCGATTTTAAAATTCTCATCCTTGTTTTAAAATCTTTCCATGGTCTTGCCCCTCCCAACTCTGTAACCTCCTCCAGCCCTACAACCCTCAGATCTCTGCACGCCTCCAATTCAGGCTTCTTGCGCCTCCCCAATTTTCACTGCTTCACCGTTGGTGGCCGTGCCATCAGCTGTCTAGGCCCCAAGCTCTGGAATTCCCTCCTTAATCCTCTCTTTCTCTCTCCTTTTAAGACACTCCTTAAAACCTACTTCATTGACCAATTTGTTGGTAACCTGTCCTATCATTTTGTTTAATAACACTCCTGTGAAGCACCATTTAATATTTTACTATGTTAAAGATGCTATATGAATGCTAGTTGTTGCTGAACTATACATGGTAAATGTGGGTTATTACAGAGCACCTCTAAGTTTGAAACAAAACTAAAATAGAATGGTTGCAGTTTATTGAATTCTGCACTAAACAACCAAATAAGTAATTCATATTTCAAATTTACTTGCATGTTAGTAATTCAGCACAAATATCTTGTATTTTTCTTTCCATTATTTTTCCTGAAGGCAGAAATTTGTTCAAAGATAAAGTTCCATGGGTGCAACAGCTCCTCTTGCTCCTCACCCATGTTTAACATGCTTCACATGAGCTGGACAGTGATTGTTTGTGAGAGGCATCATAGCTGAATCTGACCCTGTCCTCACCTGACATCCACATGTTGGTTGATTTATCTGTTCTTTCCTCTTTCTCTTGACCTCACTCAAAAAAACAAAGTTGAGTGGTGAATTCATCACAAACTTAGGATTGAACGTTAAGAGTTTGATACGATACAGTACCACATTACATGTGCTTTGGTATTTCAAAGAAATGCTGTTAAGTGTATTAGATTTGATTGGTTTCCACCATGTTCACCCTCCAAAATGAATACAGCACTGCCTTTAGTCAATTTCTTGAATTAGCTCTGATTTTGTGTGTAGTTAACTTTTAAAATGCAATATAAATTTTGTTTTCCTATGATACACTAACTTTTTTTTTATATCTACTGTTTTTCAAGTCACTCTACTGTTGGCACTAAAGTACCATTACTTCGTTAACATTCATTTTTTGAAGTGACACCTCGGACCATTTGCGGAGGAAACTGGAGAATGAGATTTTTCTCAATTATATACTGAACTAGGAATTTATTTCAACACCACTTCGCCCTTCACATCACCAGAAGGATTCTGCAAGATGACCGTGTCCTGAACTTGAACTCAGCTGTCATTCCACCTTGAGCGATTCCCTGTGCACAACATAGCAAGCAATGATCTGCAACCTGCTGTACTAAAGAATCTTATGAAACAATTTTTGAATGCAAATGTGAATTTGTCAAAGATCCACTGTCCTGTAGCACAATGTATAATTGTACCTGAGCTGTCAGGCAGAAGTCAGGCCTTTAACACCATCTTATGGCCAAAGTAGAATAGTACAATGTAATACTTACTTTGTATGGTGTGAAGAAAAAACCTACATGCCATATATTTTCATTTTATAGTTTTATTTTCCAGATTATGGTAAACATGAAGGATTTAGATATTGAAGGAAATTAGAATGTTTTTTGATTTAAATGCTTTTTAAAAAAAAATCAACTATGAAAGTTGGTAGTTTTATCCCTTTTATTGTTTTCCCTCCTAATAATTATAAATACATTCCATATTACCAGATTATGCCTTCTGAGATTCTAAACTGGATGTGCATTTTCCCTGCCGAGGATTGTGTCAGTTGGAATAGTTTTCACGGTTTCTGTGTTAATATAGTGTTAAAAAGAACACCGAGGGATCTTATTCTACATGTTTTATTTTCAAATCTCCAATGTTGTTTTATATCAACAAAAACATTGCCCTAGGCAAGAACTCTGTGTCCCTCCACACAGGCCACCTTCCATATCAGAAAAGATCCTAAAGCCTTGTATCTGTACAGTTTTAAATGAATAATAGTTTAAAATAATATCTAAAATTGTTTGACTTTAAAAAAGTTTTGTGAGCATAATATGTCATGATGAACTATTACTGGACTTACTACTTGAGTGAAAAAAAACTGGTATCATTACATTTACTTAATGCATTAAAAATAACATTGCATTAAATGTTAACATGAATTACAGGTGAAATGATCAATAATAATTTTAAAATATTGTTTAAGTACAAAATCTAAAAAAGCCAAGTGACCTTGTAATCAACTACCAACTAAACAAATGTTCTACCTGTAGTGTGGTAGGGTTGATTTGGTACAGTAAGTGCTGTTGTCTGTGGGAGAGGTGTGATAAAAATTTGACCCAAATTGGGGTATAAGGATATTTTTATATGCATGAACAAATTGTATTTTATCAGTCTGATTTTTTGCAGTGAATGTCTTCTGGAATGGACTTTGTTTAGCTATACAATTGTTCTGTGGATTGGAAATGTGCAGTTTGTCTGCTACAGTACCGTAACGGTATCAGCCAACATTTTTTTGTAACTTGTTACAGACAATAAGCTTTATCTTTTTATGCTGATGTATTCTGAAACTGCTATAAAGCAATACAGTACTATACAAAATGTTAATCTGTAGCAGTTGAGAGATTTTTTTTTTCTTCCAAGCCAAACTAGATTTTTAATTCTGGCTAGATGATGGTAATGTGCGTCTGCTTATGTCAAAGTCTTGACTGGAATCATTGGTCCAGTATAACTGGTGTATATCTTCTGTTTTCTAATTTTACAACTTATTTGGGTGGAGGGTATTTTTAACTATAGAATCTTATCTTTTCTCTGGTTTATTCTGTGTAACATTTGAGCTGTTGCAATGCAAATCTGGAATTGATATATAGATATATATATATACACACACACACTTATTTTGTACAGAAATGTATGTATGCAGTTATATAAATCTTTTGATTATGATGGGAAATAAACATGTATGACATTTTATGCATTTGCATTCATTTATAAAGAATGAGATATAAAATGATAGCTTAAATAATATAACTCCATTCCCTGGAACTGAAAGGTGGGAAATTTGAACTTGTGAAGTTGAATGGAGAGAAGTCCCCTCGGTAAGCTTGCTCCATGACCTTGTATCAGATTTTTGAACATGGGCTTACTGGAATACATTTCAAATTGTGATTATCATTGTGGACAATGCACACCCATTTTGACTGTTAAATTAATTAATTTGATTTTGATGCGACTAAAGCATTTATCAGATAGCAAGTGTTTGTCATTGGAAGCATGGAACTTAATAATTTAAGAAACTAAATTTGAATAGTTGAAATCCGCATCTACTGGTAATTAATCCAAGGGTCAAGTTACATTTGTTATGTGACATCAGGTCCACTTTGATACAATATTGATGGGATAATTGGAAATCATTTCTGAATCTGACTCATTTATGCAGTGCGGTCGGCCCATCGTACTGGTCCTGGCTTTTTAAAAAGAGCTCCACTCTTTTCTCTCACCCCTGCAATTTTTTTTTTCCCTTTAAGCCCAATTCCCTTTTGAAAGTTACTGTTAAATCTACTTCCACCCCCTTTCAGGCAGTACATTCAAGATCAGTACTTGCTGCATTTAAAAAAAAAAAAAAAAATTCTCACCTCTTCCTGCATCTTTTGCTAATTTTAAATGTGTGTCCTGCTGCCAGTGGAAAGTTTCTCATTTACTCCTCAGCACACTAAGCTAAGCATTACAAGCATCCCTTTTTTGGTGTCTGCCAATGCATAGAAGCCCATCACCATGCTTGATTCAGCCCATCTATTCAGGCATTGGTCTTGGAAGGTTATCTGTAGCAAGAGTGGGAAGAATCCCCCAATCACTAATTGACTTGGAATACTGCAGTTCTGCCTGGCTCTGCTATTTATTTACTGAACTTGTCAGAGTGGACTCAGTTTCAACTTTCTGCTGATAAGGATATCCCAAAAAACACCACTTGGAGGTGTCTGAGCTTTACTCTGGACAGATTCTCTTTGCTGCAGCATAATAAATCAAAGCGCTGTTGGCTCCAGTAGTTGGAGCAGCAAAACTTCACCAACTCTTCACTAATCTGTAATGCAGTGGTATCAGTTTGTGTCTTCCAATGGCTGTTGTCTCAAGTTAGAGCTTCCCATCAGCTACAAAGACATTAGCCTTCAATGAGGTCAAAACAGTTTAACATCACTATTTTTGAACTCTCTAGTGTTCTTCACCTAGCTTATTTTTACATTTATTCACTGGATGTGCGTGTCGCTGTCAAGACCAGCATTTATTGCCTATTCCTAATTGCCCTTGGGAAGGTGGTGGTGAGCTGCCTTCTTGAGCCACTGCAGTCTGTGTTGAAGGTACTCCAGAGTGTTGGGTAGGGAGTTCCAGGATTTTGACCCAGTGACGAAGGAACAATAATATTTCCAAATCAGCATGGCGTGTGACTTGAAGGGGGAACTTGGTGGTGGTGTTCCCATGTGCTTGCTGCCCTTGTTCTTTTAGGTGGCAGAGGTTGCAGGTTTGGCGAGTTGCTGCAGTGCATCGTGTAGATAGTACACACTGCAGCCATGGTACGCTGGTGGTGGAGGGAGTGAATGTTTAAGGTGGTGGATGGGGTGCCAATTGAGTGGGCTGCTTTAACTTGGATGCTGCTGAGCTTCTTGAGTATTGTTGGAGCTACACTCATCCAGGCAAGTGGAGAACATTCCATCACACTCCTGACTTGTGCCTTTGTAGATGATGGAAAGGTTTTGGGAGTCAGGAGGTATGAGGTACTTGCTGTAGAATACCCCACCTGCTCTTGTAGCCACAGTATTTATGTGGCTGGTCTAGTTCAGTTTCTGGCCTATGGTGATCCCCAGATGTTGATGGTGGGGGATTTACGATGGTAATGTCAAGAGACCTTTTGACCTTTTATTGGGAGATGGTCATTGTCCGGCACTTGTGTAGCGTGAATATTTCTTGCCACTTAGCAGCCCACAGCCTGGATGTTGTCCAGGTCTTGCTGCATGTAGGTACGGATTGCTTCATTATCGAGTTGTGAATGGAACTGAACACTGCAATCATCAGTAAACATCCCCACTTCTAACCTTATGATGAGGGATGGTCATTGATGAAGCAGCTGAAGATGGTTGGGCCTAAGACATGAGAATGTGAATAGAGGGGTTGTGAATGTGTCAAGTGGTGAAGAGAATCATGGGAAGATAGCTGAAAGAAATGTCAAGCTGCGATATTTGCAGTGTCGACACAAAAAGAGGTTACTCAGAGTGTGGTCAAACACGAGTTACGCGAAAAGCAAAGTCAGGCATGAGTCAGACGAAAGACTGCTATAACCAGCCATAAAATAGGGAAGAATCATGTACCGAAACTATACACAAGCTAACATTAGCGCCCGCCCTGTCTGGGGGACCTGTCGGCCTGCCATTGGATGTATTCTGGGGGAAGCAGAAAGTGATTGGATGAACCAAGTGCTAATCAAATGTGTTATGTTCTGAAAATGTATAACTGTTGAGCTTTTGCATTGTAACGAGACTTGTCCTGAGGGAGTTGAACAAGCTCTAATTGAGTGTGATCCTTTATCTTGACAAGTCCCGGCCGGAGACTCTTCAATAAAGGTCTTTTACAGAAAAGGCAACATGGGTGTTCGCGTCAGTGTATTCGCTGAAACAGATTGAGGGAAAAAGAATCCGTATTAACATTTGGTGTCAGAAGTGGGATCGCAACAGGCGACTGCCGAAAATTTGCGAATTAAGAGCCAGACTAGCCTTGGACGAGACGGGAGGAAAGTGGCCACTGGAGTGAGTATAATTTAAATACTGCTCCAGTTTCCTTCGGTTTCAAAAGTCTGAGAAAAGTTTGGCCACTCGCTGGTTCTCAGGTAGCATCTGAACAAGATCCAGGACAATCTGGCGAATACCTTCTAAACTTAGAATAGGGAAGGATAGGGAAATCGCGTGGCGACGCGAACCGGGCGGCGACTCAGAAGGATAGGTTAGTATAGGAAAATCTGGAACCTAGAACAAATTAAGTAAGGCTTATCGCGCGGCGACGCGAACAGGAAAACTGCGGGGCGACGCGGAGGGATAGACAATCGCGCGAACCGCGGGGTGACGCGGAGGTTAGGGAATTACGTAAAATTAAGCCGCGGGGCGACGTGGGACGGTGTAAATTTAAAATTGTACTTATTTCAGGTATGGCGTCGATCTCTTGTATATCACTTGGTCCGCCTAGGCTCTGGATAAGATAACTTGAACCACCGCGGGGACAATCGGGACTAATTAGGACCCTGATTCTACGCGGGGCGACGCGAGGATGGGTAATTTAGATAAAACTACGAATTCCCTGAAAGGTCATGGATCCAAAAATAGAGCCGGCCAAAACAATTAATAGGAAAGAAGAGAGACTTTTGTGAACGTCTGTTTTAAATGAGAAGTGCTTGTGTGATTTTGACTGTGGATAAGAAAACCTGTTTGGGAAACCGGGGAGTTGTGGTTTGTTTTAGCTCCACCCACTTTTTCAAACAGAGTGAAAGTTTTTTTAAACTTCCCACATACAGGACAACACTACGAAGGGTTAAGAGTGTGAACCTTATTGAATTACATTTTAAGTTAGGAACGCAGGTGTGGATATATTCAGATGATAAGTTACAGAGCTAGGAAATGCACAAAGGATAGGTTTGTTGAGTAAAAGATTAAAAAATACATGGTCTCGGTGGTTGAAAAAAAAGAATTTATTTGACACGCTCACTTACTTGTCGAAAGAAAACATGCAATAATTGATTACATTGGGTTGAAAGACAAATTTAGGCTCGGAATGATATAAAGAATGCCTTTTTTTTAAAAAAAAGCTTCTAAGCTGAAAAGTTTTAACTAAAGATTGAAATTACAAAGTTTGAATTGGGATTTTGAGATATTCAGAGAAGGCACAGAAAAATACTGAGGTGGATTCAAAAAAAATTATATTAAATCTACAGTTTAGAAGAGACAGTGTAACACAACCTTGAGGCTGGAACAATTGAGATAACGAAAAGCAGCCCTCATCCTAGGTGCTAGACTTCCCTCTAGTTATGGAAAAGACGGGAAAAAAAACGCAACCTTGAAAGAAAACAAATTGAACGAATTTGAAAGAAAAAGTGTCTTCGATTGCCTGAGATTTTAAATTAACAAATTTACCGAGACCCGAGCCCTCTAAAATACAAAACCTAATTTGGAGAAAGGAGATCTTTTTAAAAAAAAACGTAACGTACTAAATAGGTGCTGAAAGGAAAAAAAATGTTCTGAGATTTTAAATTATGAGAAAGTTCCACTGCAGTTTGAAAAGATGCATCACTTCTGTCGAGTTGGCAGGAGAACGCCACTAAATTCAGATTCTCATTGACAGAAGGAGGACATGTTAAAACTGTAGACGTCTTAAAGAGTGCGCGCACGAAAAACGTACTAAGACCTCCACTTGGACCTCTGAAAAGGGTATTGATCGACTACGTAGTCAAATGGTTGGCTTTGCATTGACCGAGGCTGATGACGAAATTGAATTTCAGTAAACAAATAGCTATTAAAAATGTGTGGTCTCGTTTTAAATCAATTTTAAAAAATCTTTGGCAAGTACTTGAATTAGAAGTTTAAAAAAAATTTGGAGTTTAATCTAAAATGCTGCCTTTCCTGATGAGAAGACTTTTATTATGACGGCTTTACTAATGATTTCTGCTGTTTAACGGATTCCTAATTTCTAAGCAAGTTTTGAAGGCACAAAGACTTTTTTTCAGATGATTACGTGAAGTCACGTAATGACATCAGGTCTTATTACAAACCTGTAAAGGAGTTAACCCTTTCCATTGACAGCCGTTTTATACTGAACATTATTAATTTGGATTTCTTTATAGAAAAAAGACTCACCTAACAGAGGAAATGGTGCGATAGTCAGAATAAAAATAACAGAACTAGCTTATCTAATAATACTTGCCTGATACAATAAAGAAATAGATACTCAAACAAAACAAATTGAAGAGTTAAAAGGCTAAGATAAATAAGCTGAAAGAGATTTTTTTAAAAATGGGACCAGACAGATACAGATGGTGCTATGGCTGTGCACTGTACTATCACCTGTGGCAAAAGAGCCAATGTACCCCACGGTGGGGAATCTATAAACCCAACCTAACCCTGACCTCCGATTTCACGGAGTGACCTCGACATGCATGGATAAAAGATGAGTCAGACTAAAAATCCTGCAAAGGATAAGTTAGCCTCGGAAAAACCAATGCCAACCATCCAAGATGTCATTAAAGCACAGGAGGACGCTCCTGAAAAAGATAAACTGTTGTGGAAAGATTATGGATGTACTTATGACAATGTTTCTAAACTCGACCACTCCCGCGGAACAGACTTGCATGTCTGACGAGTTGGCCCTATGGGTTATTGAATGTATGTACTTTGCTACTCACTGTGGAGCAAGGACAAGTGACACGCTTTTGGCTACTTGGTGGCACCCTAGACTCCAGGCACTGGCCCAGAACATCAGTAGTCGCTGCCTTGTTTGCCAACAGCATATTCCAGGGAAGGGAGTCCCCTGTGATTCCCTACCAGAAGGTCCCTTTGAGACCTTGCAGTTGGACTACATTGAGTTGCAAAGAGTTCAGTGTTACAAATATGTATTCGTTATAGTAGATGTGTTTAGCAAATGGATCGAAGCCTACCCTACCCTGGACAATAAGGCTCAAACTGTTAAGGTGTTAATGAGGGAAATTGTTCCTAGATATGGTATCCCAGTTCGACTGAGTTCCGATAATGGCCCTCACTTTATTGGCCAAGTTAACAAAGAATTCTGTTCCCAGATGCGCATTAACCAGCAGCTGCATTGTGCCTACCGACCCCAAGCTGCGGGACTAGTTGAACGTGCTAATCAAACTCTTAAAACCAAGCTTGCAAAACTGGTAGCATCAACCGAACTCAATTGGCTCAAACTCCTTCCTATGGCCCACAACCAGGTTCGAGATGCTCACCTCGACCTCCCAGTTTTACCCGAATCGTCCCTTGTGGCACCAGGAAAGTATGTCCTGATTAAGAAATGGATTCGGAAGGGATTGGAGCCACAATGGGAGGGGCCTTTTCAGGTGTTACTTACTACCCCGCTGCAGCTAAGGTTGAGGAGAGAAGTGCCTGGGTTCACCTGCACCACTGTAAACTTGTCACCCCATAACAAACCTATTTTACTGGTTGTCCAATCCCCTGTTTCTGTTCCAGACTTCCTCTTCTCCATAGCTGAAGGTCATTCCTAGGAGCGTCCCGACTAACTGAGTGGGTCCCGAGGAGAACAGTTTGAACCCCTGCCCGTAGTGATAGACAACCAGCTACACCGACGGTGACCTGAGACACGAGAAAACCAAACTGTTTGAATCAGCAAAATATTCGGACTATTTATCCTTGTCCATAGAGACGCTACAAGAAACATTTTGTTCTCGAGTAATTGTTAACCTAGAGCGATAAGATGAAACTGTCTGTGTGCCAGTCTGTATAGTAGGGTTGGTGTACGTCAAGTGCGGCGCGTGGGAAACGAGACTGAAGCGAGAGCTCCATGTAAACACCTTTTTGTATATGTCTTTGTTTATATGTGAAATGGGAACTTTTCTAGTTGCTGGGTGTGCTCACATATCCCTATACATTCCAAAGGGGGAATTCCTTTGCGCCCTGTTCCACTGACCCTAACTGAGACTGTCAAGTGGCTTCTGAGTCAGACTAGCATGAGAGGAGGGGGGCCAATGCAAATACGAAAGATGAAATGCGGGTCAAGAGAGGGATCACGGAGGGCAGGAGGAGCATCATACCGTTACCATGTAGACAACCACAGGGACGTCACCAAATGGGAGAATGCTGGGTACCCCATTAGTCAAACGTTCCAGGGATGGTACCAACCACCCTACGACCGTAAAAAGGAACCCCCATTCTTAGTCCTGACTAATACCTCGGGGATCGGGAGGCCAACCGGGAACATATGTTTAACTCGAAATGACACCAGCAGCAAAGGACATATCATAGGGTACAGCGATTGCCCACACAGCCTCAACATCACAACAGGTGCACGAGTCACTATCCTCTCTCACCTTCCGTATAAAACAGGTGGAGGTCTGTGGGCCCAGTCTTGGGACCCCAACACAATATATAAAAAGGCAGCGTATAACGGCACGTATTTTGTGTGCGGGCATAGGGCATATCCCTGGTTACCTAGGCGATGGATAGGGTCCTATTTGGGATATGTGGTGCCATTTGTGCAGCAAACACGTACCCTGGCGGAAGCATATGCCTCCAGCCGACACAGGCGAGCCCTCACCCCCACCGAGAGGTTCTTTGGGGTCATGATGTTCCCATTCGGGATAGGACGCACCATGAATGAAGTACAGAACCTAGAGAGGGTATTGGAACAGATAGCTAACTATACTGCTGAAGCTCTGGAGGACATCACGGCCGAAATGGTAGCAATGCGGACCATAGCATTACAAAACCGAATGGCCCTTGATTATCTGTTAGCTGACAAGGGGGAACGTGTGCCCGGATAGGATCTGAATGTTGCACTTACATTCCCGATAGCTCAGAAAACATAACCAATCTCGCTGATCACATAAGAAGGGAGGTAAAGAAGTTATCCACGCCAGCATGAGGATCTAGCTGGTTTGATGCATGGGGCAATTATTCTCATCGTAGTAATAATTACCTGTTGCTTGATTATTGGTTGCTTTAACCTTTGTTGTAAAGTCATGATGGCAAGGTTAGCAAACCCTCTTGTGGCCATAGGCTCCCGGGTAATGATCCAGCAAACTAAAGACCTACTCGATAAGGAGGATCAGGAAAGAGAGTGCGAACGGCTGAATGCGATACTCCTGGAATAGTCACCAGGGTTATCATGGAATGATAAAAAGGGGGAATGAGAATGTGAATAGAGGGGTTGTGAATGTGTCAAGTGGTGAAGAGAATCATGGGAAGACAGCTGAAAGAAATGTCAAGCTGCGATATTTGCAGTGTCGACACAAAAAGAGGTTACTCAGAGTGTGGTCAAACACGAGTTACGCGAAAAGCAAAGTCAGGCATGAGTCAGACGAAAGACTGCTATAACCAGCCATAAAATAGGGAAGAATCATGTACCGAAACTATACACAAGCTAACATTAGCGCCCGCCCTGACTGGGGGACCTGTTGGCCTGCCATTGGATGTATTCTGGGGGAAGCAGAAAGTGATTGGATGAACCAAGTGCTAATCAAATGTGTTATGTTCTGAAAATGTATAACTGTTGAGCTTTTGCATTGTAACGAGACTTGTCCTTAGGGAGTTGAACAAGCTCTAATTGAGTGTGTTCCTTTATCTCGACAAGTCCCGGCCGGAGAATCTTCAATAAAGATCTTTTACAGAAAAGGCAACATGGGTGTTCGCGTCAGTGTATTCGCTGAAACAGATCGAGGGAAAAAGAATCCGTATTAACAGACACAGACATGAACTCCTGCAGCAATTTCCTGGGGCTGAGACAATTGGCCTCCAACAACCACAACTATCTTTCTTTGTGCTAGATATGACTCCATCCAGGAGAGTTTCCACCCCCCCCCCCCCCCCGATATCCATTGATTTCAATTTTACTCGTGCTCCTTGATGTCAAGAGCGGTCACTCTCACCTCACCTATGGAATTGAGGTCTGTAGCCATGTGGTCCTGGTGGAACCCAAAACTGAGCATCGGTAAGCAGGTTATTGGTAAGTGCTGCTTGATGGTACCGTCAATGACACCGTCCATCACTTTGCTGATGGGATGCTAATTGCCCAGATTGTATTTGTCCTGCTTTTTGTGGACAGAACATACCTGGGCAGTTTTCCACTTTGTTGGGTAGATGCCAGTGTTATGACTAGTTCTGGAGCACAAATCTTCAGCACTACAGCGGGCCAGGAAATTCAGGGTCATAGCTGTTGCTGTCAGCCGTTTATCACTGAGTGAATCAAATTATTGAAGACTGGCTTGTGATGGTGGTGGCCGATTATGGATCATCCGCTCAGCACTTCTAGCTGAAGATAGTTGCAAATGCTTCAGCTTTGTCTTTTGCACTCACATGCTCAACTCATTCATCATTGAGGATGGCAATGTTCTGCGAGCAGCCTCCTCCCAGTAGTTGTTTAATTGTCCACCACCATTCATGACTGGATGTGGCAGGACTGAACAGTTTTGATCTGAACCGTTGGTTATGGGATCACTTAGTGCTATAGCAACTGCTTCTGCTGTTTTAGTATGCACAAGATCATGCAGGGGGAGGAAGTATTGCGTGCAGTTCTGGTCACCCCATTACAAATTTACGAGGATATTGCCAGGACAGGAAAACTTTAGCTGTGAGGAAAGATTTGATAGGCTGGGGCTGTTTTCCTTGGAACAGAGGTTGAAGGGAGATTTAATTGTGTATACATTTGAGGGGCCTAGATAGAGTGAATAGGAAGGACCCATTTCCCTTACCCAATAACCAGGGGGGGGGGGGGGGGGGAAATAGATTTAAAGTAGTTGATAGGATTAGAGGAAATATTTCTTCATCTCGGAGGATAGTGAGAGTCTGGAACTCACTGCCTGAAAGGGTGGTAGAGGCAGAAACCCTCAGCACATTTAAAGTACTTGGTTGTGCACTTAAAGCCATAATCTATAGGGCTACAGAAGGTGGAATTAGGCTGAGTAGTTCTTTTTCGACTGGCCTGGACATGATGGGCCGAATAGCCTCTTGTCAATTTTTTAATAAATTACTTTTTCTTTTCCTCAAACTAGCAGAATGGGACCCAGTTAAGTATCAGACAGGCAACCTGCTGCCACGGCACCTCAAGCCAGCAATTGGGAGATGCACAGAAGCAAATACAAATCTTTCCATTCCAATTAAGCATTTAGATTCTGCCCAGTTATCCCACACAGATGTACAACCCATCTGTAAAGCAAAAATCTGAAGGCTTCCATTCTTGCAAAAAGTGGCCAGTGTGCCTGGCATACACTTGGTATTTCCCCCCCACACTCTTGTATAGTTAAAAGAAAACCCCTAAAATCCTCTAAACTGATGTTGGTTGCTTATACTGTGCACTTTAAACAGAAATCATGATTATACATTAAAGATATGGATTTCAACTCTACTTTATAATATGTAACAATCTTTTTTGAGAAGAGATATACTACGAGGAAAAATAATTAACTTTCAACAAATCTGCATTTATTCCATCAAGTTTTCACAATCATTTACTAAAAAGGCAAAATATGCAGTCTTTCCCCTTTACATAAGTTAGTCCAAACTTCACAAATTTAACACTTGGCTTCCAAAAACTGACACGAGGGGGGGAAAAAAAAAAAATCAATAAGTTTTTTTGGTTTTGTGTTTTTTTTTAAATTTGTGATCTAATAAGCAACTCTTCAAGTTCAAGGACGTGCACATTATGTTCAAAATGGCTTCAAGGATGCAATTGCAGCTACTTCTACTGGGTAGGCACCAAAGGCGGCCATTTCTGTAACATGCCTGCAATACTTCAAAATTTACAGTTAACCAAATGGTAGAACCATCTTGTCAGAATATAGGCTGCATTCTCTTACCCGTGTGCTTTTTCAGGAAACCATTACAATTCAAGCAAACCATTCAATATTTTTTAATATATAGCATTGTTTTTTTTTTTAAACATCAAATATACCTCTTTCTCTTCAGCAGTTTAAGACATATGCCAATATTACACAATTAAGCACAAAGGAGGTACTGAAAACTCAGTAGTATGTCATATTCCACCCATCTTTCATCCACACAAACAATGAGCGAGGTCTATTCACACCCAGTAGTGAACAGAAAAGTCCAATTTCAGTAGTTGCGAGCTAAATATCACTCCTTGTAGTCAGTGTTGCAACTGAAGCAAAAAGCCTCTCTCAATGTGCCAAAACTTCAAGACTGGTGCCAGCTACGAAACTTCAATGCTGCTTCAAGCAAGAGCTGGGAAGTCCTCAGGGTCATCAGGATTGGGAGCACTTATCTGTATCTGGGGAGGAGAGTTTTTTTTAAAGTTGACTTTGAATTGCAACATTTAAGTAAACAAATGTTCATTTACACCTCTTGATTCAAAACAATAAGGGTGTAGGACAGCAAGAACTAGAATTGGAAGCCTGGATGATTATATGCAAGTTTTCAGATACAGTCCCCATCACTTAAAACAATCATGTTTAAACTGGGCAGTTGCTTATATCAGCCAAAAAACGATAATTGTTTGAAATTGACAATGCAAATGGCTAAGTTGCCAATTATAGCATCTTAAGTGCTCCATTAATTTCAGGCAGAAACAGCTGTGCTTACTATTTTGCACCTCGAAGGTGAAGTGAATGCAACATAAGTATTTTTTTTATACACAAGTAAAAATTGCCTGCAGAGCAAGTGACTATCCTTCAAAAAGGTATTTAATTGTATATGAAACATTTTGCGATGTACCGAGATGTTTTGCAGCATTATATAAATTAAGAAAATACTTACATCAATTGTGGAGTTTAAAATTGTGGAATTCATAGAACTTCTACTCTAGCCCTTTGTTCAATGTGTGCTTCCTACATTACAACAGTGACTACACTTCAAAAGTTCTCTATTGGCTGTAAAGCACCTTGGGTTGTGGAGGTCATTAATGGTGTTAAATAAATGCAAGTTCTTTTCTAAAATAACATCTAGTTAATGTTCAATAACCATTTGTGTACAGAAGCCCTTCTAATCCCCTCTGCTGTGGAGCTAGTTTGGACTAAGCACTAACTGCATGCAATTCAACTAGCTTTATTTAAACTGCAGTCTTATTTAGTTTGTCTCTCTCATCTGGAGGGAGGAGAGCACGTCAGGGGATCTCAGAGATGCAGTGATCGTGACCATCTTTAAAAAAGGGGACAAGTCCAACCGCAGCAACGACAGAGGAATCTCCCTGCTATCAGCCACTGGGAAAGTCGTCGCTAGAGTCCTCCTCCCGGAGGTCACAGTGCAGATGTCGTCCCCTACGGGGCACAAATGACATGATTTTTGCAGCGTGACAGCTACAGGAAAATTGCAGGAAACACCAGCCCTTATACATGGCCTTCTTCGACCTTACAAAGGCCTTTGACACGGTCAACTGCAAGGGTCTATGGAGCATCCTCCTCCGTTTCGGATGCTCCCAAAAGTTCGTCACCATCCTCCGCCTGCTCCACGACGACATGCAGGCCGTGATCCTTACCAACGGATCCATCACAGATCCAATCCACGACCGGACCGGGGTCAAACAGGGCTGCGTCATCGCCCCAACCCTCTTCTCAATCTTTCTCGCCGCCATACTCCACCTCACAGTCAACAAGCTCCCCGCTGGAGTGGAACTAAACTACAGAACCAGTGGGAAACTGTTCAACCTGCGCCGTCTCCAGGCCAGGTCCAAGACCACCCCAACCTCTATCGTCTAGCTACAGTACGCATATGACGCCTGCGTCTGCGCACATACATCAATATCCACGGCACGGCCCTGGACACCGTAGACCACTTCCCGTATCTCGGGAGCCTCCTATCAACAAGAGCAGGCATCGACGACGAGATCCAACACCGCCTCCAGTGCAGCCTTCGGCCGCCTGAGGAAAAGAGTGTTTGAAGACCAGGCCCTCAAAACTGCCACCAAGCTTATGGTTTACAGGGTTGTAGTAATACCTGCCCTCCTGTATGGCTGAGAGACATGGACCATGTACATTAGACACCAAGTTGCTGGAGAAATATCACCAAGGATGTCTCCGCAAGATCCTACAAATCCCCTGGGAGGACAGGCACACCAACATCAGCGTTCTCATTCAGGCTAACATCCCCAACATTGAAGCACTGACCACACTCGATCAGCTCCACTGGGCAGGCCACATAGTCAGCAGGCCACATAGTCTGCATGCCAGACACGAGACTCCCAAAGTAAGTGCTCTACTCGGAGCTCCCTCACGGCAAACGAGCCAAAGGTGGGCACGGAAACGCTACAAGGACACCCTCAAAGCCTCCCTGATAAAGTACGACATCCCCACTGACATCTGGGAGTCCCTGGCCCAAGACCGCCTGAAGTGGAGGAAGTGCATCCGAGAGGGTGCTGAGCAACCTCGAGTCTCAACGCCGAGAGCATGCAGAAATCAAGCGCAGACAGCGGAAAGAGCGTGCGGCAAACCAGTGCCACCTATCCCGTCCCTCAACGACTGTCTGTCCCACCTGTGACAGAGTCTGTGGCTCTCGTATTGAACTATTCAGCCACCAAAGAACTCAATTCAGGAGTGGAGGCAAGTTTTCCTCGATTCCGAGGAACTACCTATGATGATTTGTGATCTGCAACATTCTTGCAATTTAATAAGAGTACTGAAATAGCTCTGGTAGCCATCACCTATAGCGGGCAAATCACATTCTCACAAATGAGCCCGCTATAAGCAGTGGGGACTGTATTCAAGTAGTCAGATATTACCTTCTAGGTTAATGTTCCACAACTGAAGCACTTGGATAGATTGGGATTAGTTGTACTTTTTCTAAATAATGTTCTGTGGCACCAGATCAACATTACCTTAATTTATCCAAGCAGCAAATGATTTACTGCTCTTCTAATTTTTCCTCCTAAAGAGGAGGACTCTCGCTGGGGATCAACTTTAGGACTGCTCACGAGTGCATCACTCAAGGGTCATTCTACATAAGCCAGTCTGGATGCCGATGATTAATGCCATTTAAGAACATAACATAACAAATAGGAGCAGGAGTAGGTCTGCTGTGGGTCAACTTAAAAACACTGATTCTTTCCTCACCCAGATCAGGTAGAGGAGTACCTTGGGAGTAGTGGCCAAAACATGAAGTTTAAGGTCCAAATAAAAAAAAAGAGAAAAGGTTAGTACGAAAAGATGATCAGATTGGAATAGGGCAGATTGAGGAGCGAGCCAGCCAAGGCAACGTGGGAAATAAATTGGCATACAGGACTGCAGATCAACAGTGGGATATTTTTTTTTTTTTTTTTAAAAAAGATTGCAAAATTTCAGAGTTAGATAGATATAGATAGATAAATATATATTGATATTGAAGAAAAAACAAAATCCTGCAGATGTTGGAAATCTATTCTGATGAAAGATCATGCGGGAAATGTCACTGTTTCCCTTTCATTGCAGCCTGATTTGCTAACTGATTACAGCATTTTGCTCGCTCCTATTCCAATCTGATGGGTCTGACAGATGTTTTTTTAAAAAAAAAAGAGGATTCAAGAAAATAAGGAAAGAGGTTAAGGATGGGATAAGGAAAGCAAGGAGGCAGTATGAGCAGAGAATCTCAAAATATTTTGAAAAATGTTTTACAAATATATGAGAAATCTCCTTTAAAAAATGATAGTAAAAGTACGTGGAAATTGGGGGTATATATTTTAACAAGCACTTTGCTTCAGTGTTTACAAAAGAGAAGGATATTGGGAAGGAGGTAAATCCTGAATTGGTTAAAAGCATGAGGAGACATTGTAACAAATAGCATTAGAGAAGTTATTCAAGTTAAAAGATGACAAAGTGCCAGGACCTGGTGGGATACATCCAAGGATCCCCAAGTGAAATAGGAGAAGAAATAGTGGAGGTCCTAGAAATTATAATTCATAGTTCCATTGAGAATGTGTCTCTGCTGGAGGATTGGGAAATGCAATACCCATTTTCAAAAATAGAGGCAGTTAACCTAGGTAATTACAGGCTAGTTAGTTTAACATCTGTGGTGGGGAAGATTTTGGAATCTTTAATTAAAGATGAAGTTACTAAATATCTAGGTGGTGGAGAAATTAATTAGAAACAGCCAATACAGATATCAGAAAGGAAGCTTGTGCTTTGTGAGGTGGTGTCAGATATGGTGACTGAGGGAAATACAGTGGATATGACGACTTTCAGAAAGCCTTTGACAAGGGACCACACAGGCTACTGAAAAAATAAAAGGTATGAAATTAGAGGAAGGGTAGAAAATTGCATTAAAATCTAGTTAGAAGGGAGGAATGAGAGTGGGAGTTAAGGGCAGTTTCTCAGAATGGTTGGAAGTGAGTAGTGGTGTCCCACAGGGTTCAGTTCTGGGACCACTTCTGTTCACTGTATACGTCAATGATTTGGATATAGCGTTACAAGAGGGAGTGGTGTCCAAGTTTGAAGATACTAATATAGGAGGTATTGTAAATAATTGAGGAACGGAAGCTACAAGGGGATATTGATAAAATGGTGGGATTGGCAAAAATGAGGCAGATGGAATTTAATGCCAGTAAATGTGACATATTTTGCTTTAAAAAAATACTTTGGGGAAGAATGAGGAAAAGATTTGGGGGTTCAGGTTCACGATGCATTAAAATCAAGTAGCTCAGGCCATAAAGAAAGCTAATGGAATATTGGGTTTTATGACATGAGATTATAGCATATAAGAGTTGAAATGCAATGGGGAATCTACATAAAACAATACAATTACAGTTTGCATACTATGTGCAGTTTTGGACTCCAGACTATAGGAAGAATGTTTATGTAGCAAAAGAGAATACAGCGCAGATTCAATAGGATTCTGCCTGGAATGAGGAGATACAAATGTGAAGCCCCAAAAAAATTGCAGCTGCTTTCATTAGAACAGAGGAGATTATAGGGCAATTTTCTAGAGGAGTTTAAAAGTATGAAAGAATGTTAGAGCAGATAGAAACAAGTTGAAATTCACTAATAGTGGTAAGGTTATTGTTTAAAAACAACCAAGAGCCAGTAAATAGAATTTATGAAAAAAACAATTTGGCTTAAACATAAATATTGAAGATAAAAGTTTCTTACTTGGTATTACTATAGGAACAGAAGTAGGCCATTCAGCCCCTCGAGCCTGTTCTGTAATTCAATTAGATCATCGGTGATCTGTATCTTAATTTCATTTACTAACGTTTGCTCCATATCCCTCGAGACCCATAACCTAATAAAAATCTGTCAATCTCAACCTTGAACGTTTCAATTGATCCAGCATCCAGAGCCTTTTGGTGGAGGAAATTCTAAATTTCCACCACTTTTTGTATGAAAAATAGCTTCTTGATTTCGTCTTACTAGATGGTAGTGAAGCCTGGTGCCTCAGGGCAGAAGAACAACCAAAATTATTAATGACAGAAACGGCTTGTCTGATCTGCATTATAATCATTCTTGGGTTCTAGAGAATTTGAAATGGCACAATACAAAAGAAACGTGGACTGAGCAAAAGCTCTAAATCATTTAAAGACCACATAGTTGGTTTGGACAAATAAATAGAATGAGTGATGATAGATTAGTAAAGACTATTACACATTCTTATATGAAAGGAGCAAGACCAACCAAGGAGAACAAAAATGCTGATTAGATTGTGTTAAGGATGATAATGGGACTAAAACTTAAGTTTCATGTTAGCTGTACACTTTACATCTGATACAAAGAGCTGGTGTTATTTTACTCTTGACCCATCCACTGATTTGATGACATCATGCAGCCTCATGTTTTGAAAGCTGATGGAAGAGTTTTCAATTTAGCTTAAACCTTGCAAGTCACCTGGAAGAATCACCTGTCGTGGTTCTTGATTCCTAATGCTGCAAGCAGATATACCAACTGCCATGCTCCATACATGCTCCCATATAGGCTAATGAGGTTATTTATGGTCAATAATTCATGAGGACACTAAAATAGTAGTGCCAAAGAGACTCCCCATGAAGAATTGGGGAAAGATTTGAAGGACAAGGTCAGGTTTGCCATCTATAGTTTGAAAACATTGTAAGACCTCTGGAATAGACTGTATCGAGGTGCAAATGATGAAGGTATCTGGTGAAATTGGAGTCCAACTTCTTTGATAAAATATAGAAAACTAAAACTTCCCAAAAGAATGGGAGGGAAGTGAAAGCTATATTTTGTTTCCTTTTCAAAAAAGGGATCAGTGGGACCTTAACTGTCTTGAGTTTACCTAATAAAGTATTTGAGAGTTTTGGGCAATCAAATTACAAAGTTGATCTCCTTCTGAGTGAAGAACAAATTGGGTTTAGAAAAAATGAAGTCACGGTAGACCACCTATTAATTCTTAGTTATCTGAAAAATATTTTGAAAATACCAAAAATTATGACAGGACTGCAAGATTTTGGCTTCTTGGGTTGCTTAAGTACTCACTATAAAGCCTCATGGGTCACGTCAGCAAGGCGATAAACCAACTTTCAGGCTACAACTAACCATTATCACCACTGGATGTGCCAAACCTAAGCTGCACAGTCACCGCAAGCATCCTTGTAGCAGACGGCACTTATCTGCATCTGGATGTTTGCTGACCCAGATCTGCGCAGATGATTCCCTTGGTTAGTGACAGGTAGATATGCCAAAGCCTGTAGATAGGACTGATGACATCTTGGCATCTTGTGTGGACATCCAGGCTATTGGTCACCCTGGAGTACATTCTTTCACCACTGAAAGTAGGACCATCTGTGATTGGGGTGCTCCTGAGTCAGGGATTCACATAGCTTAGTGGCGTCATCAGGTCTGTTGTAGAAACATAGAAAATAGGTGCAGGAGTAGGCCATTCGTCCCTTCAAGCCTGCACCACCATTCAATATCATGGCTGATCATTCACATCAGTACCCCTTTCCAGCTTTCTCTCCATACCCCTTGATCCCTTTAGCCGTAAGAGCCATATCTAACTCCCTCTTGAATATATCTAACGAACTGGCATCAGCAACTCTCTGTGGTAGAGAATTCCACAGGTTCACAATTCTCTGAGTGAAGCTTCTCCTCATCTCGGTCCTAAATCCCTTATCCTTAGTCTGTGACCCCTGGTTCTGCACATCCCCAACATCGGGAACAACCTGTCCAGTCCCGTCAGAATTTTATACATTTCTATGATATCCCCTCTCATTCGTCTAAACTCCAGTGAATTGAGGCCGTCGATCCAGTTTCTCCTCACATGTCAGTCCTGCCATCCCGGGAATCAGTCTGGTGAACCTTTGCTGCACTCCCTCAATAGAAAGAACGTCCTTCCTCAGATTAGGAGACCAAAACTAAACACAATATTCCAGGTGAGGCCTCACCAAGGCCCTGTACAACTGCAGTAAGGCCTCCCTGCTCCTATACTCAAATCCCCTAACTATGAAGGCCAACATGCGATTTGCCTTCTTCACCGCCTGCTGTACCTGCATGCCAACTTTCAATGACTGATGTACCAAGACACCCAGGTTTCATTGCACCTCCCCTTTTCCTAATCTGCCGCCATTCAGGTAATATTCTGCCTTCATGTTTTTGCCACCAAAATGGATAACCTCACATTTATCCATATTATACCGCATCTGCCATGCATTTGCTCACTCACCTAACCTGTCCAAGTCATCTTGCAGTCTCTTAGCATCCTCCTCACAGCTCACACCGCCACCCAGCTTAGTGTCATCTGCAAACTTGGAGATATTACACTCAATTCCTTCATCGAAATCATTAATGTATATTGTAAGTAGCTGTGGTCCCAGAACGGAGCCCTCCGGCACCCCACTAGTCACTGCCTGGCATTCTGAAAAGGACCCGTTTATCCCCACTCTCTGCTTCCTGTCTGCCAACCAGTTGTCTATCCACGTCAATACATTACCCCCAATACCACGCGCTTTAATTTTGCACACCAATCTCTTGTGTGGGACCTTGTCAAAAGCCTTTTGAAAGTCCAAATACACCATATCCACTGGTTCTCCCTTGTCCACTCTACTAGTTACATCCTCAAAAAATTCTAGAAGATTTGTCAAGCATGATTTCCCTTTCATAAATCCATGCTGACTTGGACCGATCCGCTCACTGCTTTCCAAGTGCGCTGCTATTTAATCTTTAATAATTGATTCCAACATTTTCCCCGCTAACCAGTCTATAATTCCTCGTTTTCTCTCTCCCTCCTTTTTTAAAAAAGTGGTGTTACATTAGCTACCCTCCAGTCCATAGGAACTGATCCAGAGATGATAGACTGTTGGAAAATGATCACCAATGCATCCACTATTTCTAGGGCCACTTCCTTGAGTACTCTGGGATGCAGACTATCAAGCCCTGGGGATTTATCGGCCTTCAATCCCATCAATTTCCCTAACACAATTTCCTGACTAATAAGGATTTTCTTCAGTTCCTCCTTCTCACTAGATCCTCGGTCCCCAAGTATTTCGGAAAGGTTATTTGTGTCTTCCTTCGTGAAGACAGAACCAAAGTATTTGTTCAATTGGTCTGCCATTTTTTTGTTACCCATTATAAATTCACCTGAATCTGACTGCAAGGGACCTGCGTTTGTCCTCACTAATCTTTTTCTCTTCACATATCTATAGAAGCTTTTGCAGTCAGTTTTTATATTCCCAGCAAGCTTCCTCTCATACTCTATTTCCGCCGCCTAATTAAACCCTTTGTCTTCCGCTGCTGAATTCAAAATTTCTCCCAGTCCTCAGGTTTGCTGCTTTTTCTGCCCAATTTATATGCCTCTTCCTTGGATTTAACACTATCCTCAATTTCTCTCATTAGCCACGGTTGAGCCACCTTCCGTTTTATTTTTACTCCAGACAGGGATGTACAATTGTTGAAGTTCATCCATGTAATCTTTAAATGTCTGCCATTGCCTATCCACCGTTAATCCTTTAAGTATCATTCGCCAGTCTATTCTAGTCAATTCACATCTCATACAATCGAAGTTACCTTTCCTTAAGTTCAGGACCCTAGACTCTGAATTAACTGTTTCACTCTTCATCTTAATAAAGAATTCTACCATATTATGGTCACTCTTCCCCAAGGGGCCTCCCAAACAAGATTGCTAATTAGTCCTTTCTCATTACACATCACCCAGTCTAGGATGGCCAGCCCTCTTGTTGGTTCCTCGATATATTGGTCTAGAAAACCATCACTAAACATTCCAGGAAATCCTCCTCCACTGCATTGCTACCAGCTTGGTTAGCCCAATCTATATGTAGATTAAAGTCGCCCATGATAACTGTTGTACCTTTATTGCACGCATGCCTAATTTCTTGTTTGATGCAATCCCCAACCTCACTACTACTGTTTGGTGGTCTGTGCACAACTCCCACTAGCGTTTTCTGCCTTTTGGTATTCCGCAGCTCTACCCATACAGATTCCACATCATCCAAACTATTGTCCTTCCTTACTATTGCATTAATTTCCTCTTTGACCAGCAATGCTACCCAGTCAAGGAACTGACTAAGTACATGATATTAGGAATACTGATCATGTTAATGCTTATAATCCCCATGGACTAGTTGGGACGAATGGTCTGTTTTAATCTTATAATTTCTTTGCAATTCTATGCAACATTCACTTTTAATAAGGGGTCTGTGAATAGCAATGCACATCAGGAAGGTGAAATGTAGAACTTCCATGAGTAAATTGGTTTAACTCCATACAGCCCTGGGATCGAACCCAACAAGTTACTTGTCTGTAGGAGTCATATTTACCCATTATATAAATTATAACTTCCCATCTCTGTAACCTCCTCCAGCCCTACAACCCTCAGATCTCGGAACATCCCAGATTTCTTCTACTCCACCTTTGGCGGCCATACCTTCAGCAACTGGGCTCCAAGCTCTGGAATTCTCTTCCTAAACCTCCCCACCTCTTAAGTCATTACTTAGAACCTACCTTTTTGACAAAAGCCTTTGGTCACTGTCCAAATATCTCATGTCCCTCAGTGACAAATTTACCTGATAACATTCCTGTGAAACACCTTGGGATGTTTTAGTATGTTAAAGTCGCTATATAAATGAAAGTTTTTGTTGTTACCAAGACGGGCATTCACTGCTTCGAAGTGCCATAGTTATTGATTCATACACTTGTCCCATTTAGAAGTGTTTTCTCTTTTCCCTCCAGCAATTGCCCACTCCCCCAATATGAAGACCACCTTTACCATCTCTGCAGCTGGCACCTCTGGCCTGGTTTCAGTGACTCGTTTGGCTCTTCCACGACCTCTAGCACCACCCCGTCCTCGTCCAGGGCGTGTTAGACTGCCAAAGTTAATGTCCAGTTTAGAGGTGATGTCATTTGCTGATCTTCTAAAGTAATGGTGATCCTCATCATCAGATTCTTCCTTCTGTTCCTAATAAAGGAAGCAATCAATATTAGAAAACAAATATTTGTATGACAGGCATATTGGCTAATGAGAAGAAGAATTTGTTTAAAACAATCTAAACTGGTAATGCTACTTCCAAGTTATCTCCATTCTTTGGGCTGACTGGACTGCTGCAAGAATGTAGCTGGGTGAAACATGTTTCTGATCAAGCTGGACGACCCACTGATTCTCCTCCCCTCCCGAGATATTGCTCAGCCACCTGCACCAAAAGCTCAAGGTGGTCGAAATCAGGGACTGAGCAGAGTGGTGACTGTTTGGTACCATGTCAGAGAGACAGAGCAACACGCCTACTTCTAGGCTTTCCAAATTTGCAGAATTTTATAAATACCAATAGACGCTGGGACAGTTTAACAATCTAATCCACTTACATCCCCTTCATATTTAGACTTATGGATCACAACTGCCTTTGACAAAACACTGGAGTCTGGTTTGCGGATGTTGAATTCTTTCTTGGAGCGGGTCTGTTCCTGAAGTGCTTTCCATTCATCCAGAGTCATTTCATGAGGACCATCATCGACAGTTGCTTCATGCTCCCCTTCATTCAGTCTACAACACAACACAAAAACCAGCCAAATTAATGATAAACTTGTCAAAAATATTTGATGGTGCAAGACAAAGAGAGGTGATAATATCTCATCATCACTTTTATCATTTAATCACGTCTATCCTCCACCCAATCAGACCTCTCCATGTTGTTCTTTTCCCTGAATTCTGCACTTGCTTAAACTCTGTTCATCTCTTAACAATTACTGGTCACAGATCTGAAATATTAACTCTCTCCAGAGGCTGCCTGACCTACTGAGTATTTCCAACCTTTGTTGCTTCAGATTTCCAGTATCCGCAGTATTCTGCTTCTTTTTCCTAGATAGTCCTATTTCAACCAAGGATTTCTAATTAAATTAGGCAGGTGCAGCCTTTTAAAAAGAGGATTCTCAGCATCAATGCAAGACAATAAACAGGACTGAAAGGGCTTAAGTGGGCATGAAAATCAAAGCTGTTGACCTTGCCCCCAGTTTCTTTAATCTTCCCTTGTCCACTGACCCAAAGAACAGGTAGGTGTGAACACAGTAACTCAGCTTTATGGGAACCACATACCAATAACAGGCACACTGGTGACCAAATGAGTCAAAATCGACAATAAAGCTATGTATAAACAAACACTTGAAAGCATTAGAAAAAAATGCCAGAAATGAAGGCTGTTGTGGCAGCAGGGAACTTCAATGTAGTGGTTATGTTGAATGTTATTTATTCCAGGGAATGGTAGTGAAAACAACGTTCAGAAAAGATGGTGGACAGCAAAAGGAAGTAGTCCTGTACGTCAGGAACAGCTGGGAGGCAATAAGTTGATCCTATTCTGGTCGGACATCTTTAACGCAAAAGCACAAAACTAATACCAGGACTCCACATCAACCAAAGAAGGAAGACAGTTTGCTCCACAAGACAGAACGGTATGCGAGGATAGATGTGCAAGAGCAGGAAAGTTAGTTGTAATGGGCAACTTCAATCAACCAAATATAAATTGGTAATAACCATCGGGTTCAGAGCTCAAGATTGCAAATGTAATCAGTGACTGATTCATGACCCAGTATCCGTGATACATGTATTCCGAATGATGCTGAAATAGCCTAGGATGAAGTTGAAAAAGATCTACCAGTCTTACTAGACTTGACACTATGTCCAACCATTGCAGAGCCACAATCAACAAAGTAAATGGAATGCTGACTTAGATAACCAAAATAGTCAGCGCAAGTCAGATGAAGTCATGTGCAAACTGTATAGTGCCTAATCAGACCAGGTCCCCAAGACATTCAATTACTGGAAACAGTACCCAGAAAACCCCCAAAACTGACCCATAGTGTTAAACGTCTGCATTATAAGGAAAGACTGAAGAAACTTGAACTTTTCAGCTTTAAAAGGTATCTTGAGGGGTGATCTTATGGAAGTATTGATAGTGATTTATACATGGAATGGACTTCTAGATCGAGTATTGGAAAAATGTTTTGAATTATTCAAGAATGAAAGTAAAACAAAAAAAAAAAACGACTTTTTAGATGGAT
Source organism: Pristiophorus japonicus (assembly GCF_044704955.1). Classification (NCBI taxonomy): domain Eukaryota; kingdom Metazoa; phylum Chordata; class Chondrichthyes; family Pristiophoridae; genus Pristiophorus; species Pristiophorus japonicus. The sequence continues at coordinate 100,482,062 of NC_091977.1, forward strand.
GAAGCAAGATGAACTAAATTGCTTCTCTCATCTATAAGTATCTTCTGAGCCGATACAAAAGTGAGGAAAGCACAAGTGCTGCATAGTAACAAAAATCAGTAGTGAACTCACTTGTTCTCTGCATCTCCTTCAAGCACTTCTTGGGGTTCTTCCATTTCAGTCACCTCTTCAGCTGGAGTAGCCTCAGTCTCTCTGTAAATTTGTGGGGGGGCAAAAACTTGAGTCAGAGTCTGATCCCAATTCAGTCATGACATTTAAAATCATACATCATGACTATATGAAGTTTCCAGCGACCCCCCCCCCCTGTACAGCTCTTTTTTGACAAGCATGTGTCAGTCAAGCCCCCCACCATCTCCTCCACATGGTGCCGAGAAACAGGACCGGAGACCACGACTCTCCAACTCCGCCCCCCCCTCTCCCAACTTCTCTTAACCTCTCCTTCTCCTCCCCACCCCCGCCCCCCCCCCACACCGACATTCTTTCCGCTCCAAACCCTCAATGGGGGGGGTGGGGCAGAGAGGGCCTGTAGCGTTTGCGGGCAGAAAAGCGATGGGGCAACCGGGGTGTGGGGACAAGAGAGCAAGAGAGGGGGGCAGGTGGGCGAGAGGGTGAGCGAGAAAGGGGGCGAGAGAGAAACATAGAAAATAGGTGCAGGAGTAGTAGGCCATTCGGCCCTACAAGCCTGCACCACCATTCAATAAGATCATGGCTGATCATTCGCCTCAGTACCCCTTTCCTGCTTTCTCTCCATACCCCTTGAGCCCTGTAGTCATAAGGGCCATATCCAATTCCCTCTTGAATATATCTAATGAACTGGCATCAACAACTCTCTGCGGAATAGAATTCCACAGGTTAACAACTCTCAGTGAAGAAGTTTTTCCTCATCTCAGTCCTAAATGGCTTACCCCTTATCCTTAGACTGCGAACCCTGGTCTGGACTTCCCCAACATCGGGAATATTCTTCCCGCATCCAACCTGTCCAGTCCTGTCAGAATTTTATATGTTTCTATGAGATCCCCTCTCATTCTTCTAAATTCCAGTGAAGAGACCCAGTTGATCCAGTCTCTCTTCATATGTCAGTCCTGCCATCCCGGGAATCAGTCTGGTGAACCTTCGCTGCACTCCCTCAATAAGCAAGAACATCCTTCCTCAGATTAGGAGACCAAAACTGAACACAATATTCCAGGTGAGGCCTCACTAAGACCCTGTACAATTGCAGTAAGACCTCCCTGCTCCCATAATCAAATCCCCTAGCTATGAAGGCCAACATGCGATTTGCTTTCTTCACCACCTGCTGCACCAGCATGCCAACCTTCAATGATTGATGTACCATGACACCCAGGTCTCGTTGCACCTCCCCTTTTCCTAATCTGCCGCCATTCAGATAATATTCTGCCTGTGTTTCTGCCCCCAAAGTGGATAACCTCAAATTTATCTACATTATACTGCATCTGCCATGCATTTGCCCAGTCCAAGTCAACCTGCAGCCTCTTAGCATCCTCCTCACAGCTCACACCACCACCCAGTTTAGTGTTATCTGCAGACTTGGAGCTATTACACTCAATTCCTTCATCCAAATCATTAATGTATATTGTAAATAGCTGAGGTCCCAGCACCGAGCCCTGCGGCACTCCACTAGTCACTGCCTGCCATTCCGAAAAGGACCCATTTATCCCGACTCTCTGCTTCCTGTCTGCCAACCAGTTCTCTATCCACGTCAGTACATTATCCCCAATACTATGTGCTTTAATTTTGCACATCAGTCTCTTATGTGGGACTTTGTCAAAAGCCTTTTGAAAGTCCAAATACACCACATCCATTGGTTCTCTCTTGTCCACTCTACTAGTTACATCCTCAAAAAATTCCAGAAGATTTGTCAAGCATGATTTCCCTTTCATAAATCCATGCTGACTTGGACCGATCCTGTCACTGCTTTCCAAATGCGCTGCTATTTCATCTTTAATAATTGATTTGAGCATTTTCCCCACTACTGATGTCAGGTTAACCGGTCTATAATTCCCCGCTTTCTGGTGTTACATTAGTTACCCTCAATCCATAGGAACTGATCCAGAGTCGATAGACTGTTGGAAAATAATCAGACTGTTGGAAAATGATCACCAATGCATCCACTATTTCTAGAGACAGAGCGTGGGGGAGGGAGAGAAAGAGCAGGCGGGCGGGGGCAGAGCGCGCGTGAGTGGGGGAGGTGGGGGAAAAGAGAGGGCGAGCGCGGGAGGCGAGCGAGGGCGCGGTCAGGGGGCATGCACGGGGGAGAGAGGGAGGAGGAGAGGGATGCACTTGCGCTGGCGTAAGGCACTTTGACTAGTCCTTGCAGTCTTCAGGAAAGCTCTGTCCTCTGTCGCTTCAGGAAGTCAAAGTGGATTGAGTTACACAGGGTGGAGCATGTTGGCCATTTCTTCAGTGCAAATAAATGCATCCTTAAGTTTTTACCTGTTCTCTCCACTACAGCCACTCTTCTCCCATTCCCCAAATCCATTTTACTTCCTCAGAATAATGTCGATTATGCACCGAATAGCTAAAGGAAGCCTCCCTCACTTCAAAACAACATTTTGGACTCAAGGTTAGTTTGACAGAAAGATCACAATCAGATTATTTTAGCAGAGAAGGCAGCCATTCAGCCTGTACACCAGGACCCATTCCCCTTTCCTATTAAAAGATTTTTCTTTCTCAAATGGTTATCAACTTCCTTTTTAAAAGCTGTTTTCCTCACCCACAGTACAAATATTTAAAAAAAAAATAAAATAAGTGTAATTTCAAAAGGCAGTTGAACTATTGAGATGCAAAACTTCCATTCTCACTTAGTGCCACAGGACACCTTCAGAATACTGTGCAATGTTATTGGTGTGGGCTAATACTGGCATAAATGAGACTTTCTCCAAGAGCGGATCGTGCGTAGTTTTTGCTTCATGCTCATGAAGGTGCAAATGGCACTGGTGCAGTGCTTTTCTTTTTCATAAAAATTACTGACACGGGAGATGCTCCCTCGTGTCACCAAAAACCAGAGGGAAAAACATGCACAATCCAAGATGAGGGAGAGAAACCACAGTGCAATTCCAACTGAGGAGGAGCTGCAAATCGGGGCAGAACACATATCTTTCGGGTTTCATAGAAACATAGAAATTTACAGCGCAGGAGGCCATTTCAGCACATCGTGTCTGCGCCGGCCAATAAAGAGTCACATGGCCCTTGGTTAGTAGCCCTGCAGGTTACATATAAACCTATCAACAATGAACAATGGCGGACAGGTAAAGAGCATCCAGCCCAACAAGTCTACCCCACCCCATGTATCGCAACATTTTACACTCCACCCCACCCAGAGCCATGCAATCTCCTTGGAGAGGCAAAAAAAAAAAACAGGTAAAAACCCAGGCCAATTGCGAAAAAAAAATCTGAGAAAATTCCTCTCCGACCATCGAAACTAGTCCAGGAGATCACTCTGGCCGTATTAGATTCCCTGAAATACTTACCATCGTATCTGCGCCACAAGAAGTTATCCAGTCTAATCCCACTTACCAGCTCTAGGTCCGTAACTAAATGCACATCCAAGCACCTTTTAAATGCGGTGTGGGTTTCTGCCTCTACCACTTTTCCAGGCAGAGAGTTCCAAACCCCCGCAACCCTGTGTGTGAAGAAGCTTCCCCTCAAATTCCCCCATAACCTTCCACTAACCACCTTAAACCTATGCCCCCTCGTAATTGACCCTTCCACTAAGGGAAATAGGCCCTCGCTATCCACTATATCCAGGCCTCAATGAGGTCTCCTCTCAGCCTCCTCTGTTCCGTGAGAACAAACCCAGCCTATCCAATCTGTCCTCATAGCTAAGATTCTCCATTCCAGGCAGCATTCTCATAAATCTCCTCCGCACCCTCTCCAGTGCAATCATGTCCTTCCTATAATACAGCAACCAGAACTGCACGCAGTATTCCAGCTGTGGCCCAACCAGTGTATTATACAATTTAAGCATAACCTCCCTGCTCTTGTATTCTATGCCTCGGCTAATAAAGGCAAGCATTCCCTTTGCCTTCTTAACCACCTGATGCACCTGCCCTGCTACTTTCAGGCATCTGTGGACAAGCACTCCAAGGTCCCTTTGTTCATCTGCACTTCTAAGCGACCTACCATTTAATGTGTATACCCTTTCCTTATTAGCACTCCAAGTGAATTACCTCACACTTCTCCGAATTAAATTCCATTTACCACTGCTCTGCCCACCTGACCAGTAGATCGATATCCTCCTGCAGTCCATGACTTTCCTCTTCATTATCAACCACACAGCCAATTTTAATGTCATCTGTAAATTTCTTAATCATACCCCCTATATTCAAATCACCATCTTCTTAGGCAGTCTCTCAAATCGAGGCTAACTTGCTTCCACACCAAAAAGAGATGTGTTCAATGAGTTCACAGGTGCTTCAATGAAGGACCTTATATTCCAGGTCCCGAACTGCATATTGAAGAGTGGAAGATGTCTGTGCGTGGCTTTTAAAAAAAAACGTGTGGTGGCCGTTGCACACCAGCCACCACACAGGCTTGACAGAGCTAGGTCTTGATCCAGTGGCAAGGGTCAACCAAGACGACTGGAGACCAGCTCTACTGCACGGACCTCGTGCGCACACATATCACAGTGTGGACTGGCCCGTGCTGCCCCCAGGCCCCGAACTCATGCCTCTCCTGGCCCCGATCACATCGCACTGCAATCCCTCGCCGCTCCTGCTGTACCTTCTCACGCTCCAATCACCGACATGGGTCATGGTGCCGTCGCCCTCCTGCACCTGCTCGCGCAGTACGCTGAAGTGGTATGTCGTCACGCTGTCCAGGGGCGACTCGCCTTTTATGGCCCCGAGCTGCCGCAGGTGTTTCCTTGCAGGTTGGGGCTGCCACGCTGTCCAGGGGCCGCTCGCCTTTTACGGCCCCGACCTGCCTTCAAATCTAGATCATTGATGTATACCACAAAAAGCAAGGGACCCAGTACTGGGCCCTGCGGAACCCCACTGGAAACATCCTTCCAATCACAAACATCCATCAACCATTACCCTTTGCTCCTGGTCAACAAAAGCAGACACTGATGCGGAGATTCAACACCGCCTCCAGTTGCCTGAGGAAAAGTGTGTTCGAAGACCAGGCCCTCAAATCTACCACCAAGCTCATGGTCTACAGGGCTGTAGAAAAAGCCGCCCTCCTGTATGGATCAGAGGCATGGACGATGTACAGAAGACACCTCAAGTCGCTGGAGATATATCACCAACGATGTCTCCGCTAGATCCTGCAAATCCCCTGGGAGGACAGGTGCACGCCAACATTAGTGCTGTCGTCCAGGCTAACATCCCCAGCACTGAAACACTGACCACACTATCAGCTTCGCTGGGCAGGCCATATGGTTCGCATGCCAGACACGAGACTCCCTAAGCAAATGCGGAACTCCTTCACGGCAAACGAGCCAAAGGTGGGCAGTGGAAACTTTACAAGGACACCCTCAAAGCCTCCCTGATAAAGTGCGACATCACCACTGACACCTGGCTGAAGATTGCCCTAGATGGAGAAAGTGCTTCCGGGAGGGCGTTGAGCTCTTCGAATCTCAACGGCGAGAGCGTGAAGAGGTCAAGCGCAGGCAGCGGAAGGAGCGTGTGGCAAACCAGTCCCACCCAACCCTTCCCTCGGCAAATGTCTGTCCCACCTATGACAAGAGTCTGTGGCTCTCGTATTGGACTGTTCAGCCACCAATTTTAGGAGTGGAAGCAAGTCTTCCTCGATTCTGAGGGACTACCTATGATTGCTTCTTACTTCTAAGCCAATTTTGGATCCAACTTGCCACTTTGCCCTGGATCCTATGGGCTTTTACCTTCGTGACCAGTCTGCCATGTGAGACATTATCAAAAGCTTTGCTAAAGTCCATATACACTACATCATACGCACTGCCTTCATCGACCCTCCTGGTTACCTCCTCGAAAAATTCAAATCAGGTCAGTCAAACACAATCTTCCCTTAGCAAATCCGTGGTGATTGTCCCCAATTAATCCTTGCCTTTCTAAATGTAGATTTATCCTGTCCTTCAGGATTTTTTCCAATAATTTTCCCACCACTGAGATTAGGCTGACAGGCCTGTAATTACTTGGCCCATCTCCCTTCTTAAACAAGGGTACCACATTAGCAGCCCTCCAGTACCATGCCTGAATCAAAAGGACTGGAAAATGATGGTCAAGGCCTCTGCTATTTTCTCTTTTGCTTCGCTCAACAGCCTGGGATGCATTTCATCCGGGCCTACGGCCTTATTCACTTTCAAAGCCGCTAAGCCCTTTAATACCTTCTCTCTCGCTATGTTTATTTCATCCAGAATTTCACACTCCTCCTCGATAGCAGTATCTGCATTGCCCCTTTTCTTTGTGAAGAGAGACGCAAAAACCACACCAACATCTTCCAGCTCCACACACAGATTACCCTCTTGGTCTCTTATAGGCCCTCCCCTTTCTTTAGTTATCCTCTTGCTCTTAATATATTTATAGAACATCTTTGGGTTTTCCTTGATTTTACTTGCCAAGAGTTTCAGCCCATTAAAACGTTAAAAAATTGTGCTGAGCTGATTAGAATCATAGAAATTTACTGCACGGAAGGAAGCCATTTTGGCCCATCGTGTCCTTGCCAGCCGACCAAGAGCTATCCAGCCTAATCCCACTTTCCAGCTCTTGGTCCGTAGTCCTGTAAGTTACGGCACTTTAAGTGGTTTCTGTCTCCATGGAGGTTAGGCTGACTGGTCTGTAATTACTCGGTCTATCCCTTTCTCCCTTTTTAAACAAAGATATATTAGCAATCCTCCAGTACCACAGCTGTAGCCAGAGAGGACTGGAAAATGATGATCATAGCCTCTGCTATTTCCTCTCTTGCTTCTCTCGACAGCCTCGGATGCATTTCATCCGGGCCTGGGGATTTATCCACTTTCAAAGCTGCTAAGCCCCTTAATACATCCTCTCTCACTATGTTTATCTCATCCAATATTGGACACTCCTCCTCCTTCGTTGCAAAGTCTGCATCGCCCCTCTCATTTGTGAAAACAGATGCAAAGTATTCATTAAGCCCCCGTCTTCTGCCTCCACACACAGATTTCCTTTATGGCCTCGAATAGGCCCACTCTCTCTCTAGTTATCCTCTTGCTCTTAATGGATTTATAAAACATCTTTGGGTTTTCCATGATTTTACTTGCCAACATTCTCTCATGCTCTTTGCTTTCCTGATATCTTTTTTAATTGCACCCCTGCACTTTTTATACTCCTTTAAGAGTTTCTGCAGTATTGAGTTCTCTGTATCGGTCATAACATAGAAACATAGAAACATAGAAAATAGGTGCAGGAGCAGACCATTCAGCCCTTCTAGCCTGCACCGCCATTCAATGAGTTCATGGCTGAACATGAAACTTCAGTACCCCCTTCCTGCTTTCTCGCCATAACCCTTGATCCCCCGAGTAGTAAGGACTTCATCTAACTCCCTTTTGAATATATTTAGTGAATTGGCCTCAACTACTTTCTGTGGTAGAGAATTCTACAGGTTCACCACTCTCTGGGTGAAGAAGTTTCTCCTCATCTCGGTCCTAAATGGCTTACCCCTTATCCTCAGACTGTGACCCCTGGTTCTGGACTTCCCCAACATTGGGAACATTCTTCCTGCATCTAACCTGTCTAAACCCGTCAGAATTTTAAACGTTTCTATGAGGTCCCCTCTCATTCTTCTGAGCTCCAGTGAATACAAGCCCAGTTGATCCAGTCTTTCTTGATAGGTCAGTCCCGCCATCCCGGGAATCAGTCTGGTGAATCTTCGCTGCACTCCCTCAATAGCAAGAATGTCCTTCCTCAAGTTAGGAGACCAAAACTGTACACAATACTCCAGGTGTGGCCTCACCAAGGCCCTGTACAACTGTAGCAACACCTCCCTGCCCCTGTATTCAAATCCCCTCGCTATGAAGGCCAACATACAATTTGCTTTCTTAACCGCCTGCTGTACCTGCATGCTAACCTTCAATGACTGATGTACCATGACACCCAGGTCTCGTTGCACCTTCCCTTTTCCTAATCTGTCACCATTCAGATAATAGTCTGTCTCTCTGTTTTTACCACCAAAGTGGATAACCTCACATTTATCCACATTATACTTCATCTGCCATGCATTTGCCCACTCACCTAACCTATCCAAGTCACTCTGCAGCCTAATAGCATCCTCCTCGCAGCTCACACTGCCACCCAACTTAGTGTCATCCGCAAATTTGGAGATACTGCATTTAATCCCCTCGTCTAAATCATTAATGTACAATGTAAACAGCTGGGGCCCCAGCACAGAACCTTGCGGCACCCCACTAGTCACTGCCTGCCATTCTGAAAAGTGCCCGTTTACTCCTACTCTTTGCTTCCTGTCTGACAACCAGTTCTCAATCCACGTCAGCACACTACCCCCAATCCCATGTGCTTTAACTTTGCACATTAATCTCTTGTGTGGGACCTTGTCGAAAGCCTTCTGAAAGTCCAAATAAAAGCTTCCCTTTTTTTCTTTATCTTGCCCTGCATGTCTCTTGACCTCCAGGGGGCTCTAGATTGGTTAGCCCTACCCATTTTCTTTAAGGGAATATAATTGCTCTGTACCCTCATGATCTCCTCCTTGAAAGCCTCCCACTGCTCTACCATCAAGTCGCCGTTTCCAGTCCACTTTGGCCAAATCGCATCTCAGCTCAGCAAAATTGACTTTAAGCAATTGAGAACTTTTTTCCTGGTCCACCTTTGCCCTTTTCCACAACTACCCTAAATCTTACTGACTTATGATCACTAGCATCAAAATGCTCTCCCACTGAAACCCCTTCCACCTGCCCCTCTTCATTCCCCAAAACCAAGTCCAGAACCGCCCCCTCCTTTGTTGGGCGTGTTACATACTGGCTAAAGAATGCAATTTAGGAATTCCGTACCATCTGTACCATTCACACTACTTTTTCCCCCAGTCACCAAAGCCACAGAGCAACTTTTGGGGGACGTCCTAGGAATCCTGCCTAGCTTAACTTGGATATGCCCAGTGGTACCTGTGCCTGCTGAAGCAGGTGTGGTTCTCTTGTGGGCTTACTGAAGATGCCAAGAGGAAAACACAGTAACTAACCCCAGATGTATTGATTGCCATGAAAAGTTGGCCCTCAAGAGAAGAAAAAATCTGAATTTTAAAAAATTCTGCACCAACTTCCTGGAGTCAGATTCAAGCCTTGGGTACCCGAGTGCAGATTGCAACTCTTAAAGTTCCACTTCCTCAGCAGGGTGGACACCTCTACTGTGCCACAATGGGTGCAGATGCCTGCATCGAATATTCTACTGACCTGGTTGCCAGGATTTGGGCAGGGTCTGTAGCATGCCAAAGCAGTAGATGTCCTGCCCATAAATTTGGGGGATTTCTACCCTCAACTTTCCTGTCAGCCATCAGAGCACAGTAACCACATGGGTATGCATACACCACCAGCCCGACTCTGCTGCATTACAATTGCACAAAGCAAAAGCAGCTCTTCAATTGTATTGTCCCAGACGCAGCATAAAGGCAACATAAAAATTACTTCTGTAAATATCAATTTAGACAGAATGGTGAATTGATTTAGCATTTAGGACTTTTATTTTAAAAAGGGGTGGTGTTGGGTAGCATTTTGCCCCCTAAACTCTTCAAATTACATTTTTCCTACATCCAAGGTCAGCCAGAAGAGGAGCTTGCCCATACAAGAATGAGGGGATGGGAAGTTGTGAATAAGTAAAACCATTTCCCCACATTTCCTCGCAGCTGGTTAAAGAACAGGGCCATTGTTACCAGGTACACCATTCACCCTTCAGTTGCCAATGGCACATAGGAGCCAGAAATGGAGAGTGTGGAATTTAACATCTCTCCAAATAAGGGAATTTCTTTAATTTAATTAAGAGGATATTGGCCGTTATATATTTCCACTGCAGTTTCTTGAACATTGCTGGACAAGTTCATACCTCAGATCATCTCTGACTGTTCCCCAGTTTCGAGATCCAGTTCCACCCCTTTTGTCCTCTTGTTTCATTCCCCTAAAAGAGAAAGTTTCTTAGTATAACCCAACTGTTCGGTCTCTTCAAAATATAGATTTAGATTACAACCCAAAAAAGTATTTCTCAAGTTAAATTTGGCCCAATAATATTCTCTGAAAGGAGGACAAAAGGGGATTTAGGCTGCTCTACCATTTATTTATACCATTTTTTTTTCCTTCCCCACCCCCAAGAAGTCTTCCAATGCCAGAAACCTCCCCAACCAAGACCAATGAACAGTAAAAATGCCTCTAGAAACTTGGCTTTTATCAAGATTCTCTGTTTAGCCCCAGACCACATTCGGATAGTCATGTTTGGTTCAGGGATTAGGGCGCTCCCAGAGCGAATGCCATACAAGACATGCAAGTGTGTGCCCAAGAATGGTTCTCCTGCCTCTGTGGGGAGGCATCGGAGCTTCAGTATAAAGTTACAGGCCTATAATTCCACAATCCTCCCAGCACACATCCCACAGAGTGTGCCAGAAGGCCCAAAAATTACACCAGGGATCAGATAAACTGGGTTTATCCTTATGTTGGGGATTACACAGGGTCTTGCAAAGGGCTGAATCTCCACTCACCCTTTACAAGGCTAAAGCATAGAAGGCAGTGGAGTCTCCCAATTCCAAGAGTCCCTGCATCCTCAGCCTCCCATCAGCTGAGATGCAGTCAGTGGCAGGTCTGGCAACACCAGGTACACCAAGTCACCAAACAGGCCTCAATAAGTCCCTGGACTTTAAAAGAAAACTGGTGACTTGTCTTGTTAAACTTTCTCCTTCCCCCACCCCACAAGTTGGCCACCAATGGCAGTGAAATCAGGGGACCTCCCTCTGAACTGGCAGGAACAGTGGAGAAGATCTCAGGCACTTATGCTGGGATGCGAGCCCCACGTGAATGTTCAGCTCCACTGGTTCTGCATGCCACTTCAGTGGCTGTGTGATAGAGATAGAGAATTCAAGCTTTGCAGCCTGGCTGCAGTTTTTGAGAAAACACAGACCACATTGCATTAAGTCATCAATCAACTTGACATTTTAGGACCTTGGGTAGCGAGCCAATTAAAAGGTTAACAGACTATCAATTGAGCCAATAAGGTCAAAGAAGGCGAGTTCTTTTCTGTAAAATTGAACCAGGTATAAGTACAGCCATTTTGGCCATGTGGTCTCAGAAGGACAACAGCCTCTCTTAAAGCCAGAAGCTTGTTGCTGCTGCCAGAATAAAGTTACATTAAAACTACAACCGGAGTTCGTATTTCATTGGAAATTAAGAGATCTAATAATTTTAGCGTCACGAACAGGATCGCTGAGGAAAGAAACTGAATTTTGGACATCGAACCTACATACTGAGGTAAGGACTCCTCTTTATAAAAGTCCTCGGTCAAAAGTCTAAATTCGCCTCTCCTTCTACACGATTCCGAAAACCTCCGGTTTGCGAACCCCTCCGGTTGGTAGTCGGCTCGAGGTCCCATAGACGTCTAACTTCGGCGGTGTGTTAGTTAATTAATCACGGACCCACTGATCAGCTGGAAAGCCTACAACGCGAGACCCCAGTAAAGAAATCAGTATTATGGCAGCAGGAGATAAGAGCAAAGAATTGCCTACAACTGTTAAAGGCGGGCGGGCACCACCTGAGGTTTTGATAGATGAAATCCTCCAACAGTTGAAAGAATACATAGAGCAACAATTCGACTTATCTAAAACCTGTATTAAGATCAAACAAAACTACGGAACCTCCAAAGGACAATGGTCCTTGGACGAGATCAAAAGGGTCTGGGGAAAAATAAAGAGCGAACTAGATGGCCCCTAGCCGTTATGGGACAGATCCGAAAGCGGAATGAAATTATAATGCGTTCCCAACATGATCGAGAACTGACCAGTACAAAGGGCCAATTGCAAGCTGTTTGTGCACAGCTGCGACAGAAAAGATTTGAACTTGAAAAGTCTTGAACTTGAAAAGTCAGAAGCAGAAGTTAAAGATCTTAAGGGTGAAATTAAAGAATGAAAAAAATCATTAGGTCATGAGACAGTAATAGGAAAAGGAAAATGTATCGGTCAATTCCCAGGGTACCCATGTTTGGATAAATCAAAAGCGCAAACCCGAAGACACGACTGAGGAATAGATACGGATTCTGAATCCTCAGACGATACAGGGTCGGAGGATGAAGAATTAGGGGTGCGCTTTGCCCCATTTAAAAAAAGACGAGTTGTCGTCAAATCAGAAGAGACTGCGGATGAGGGCAGAACCAAAAAAACGAGGAAAAGGGTGTATGCAGAATACTTAGTTCATGATCCAGCAGACCCAGAGAAAATTGATAAATGGTCCAAGAAGTTGCCCAATCCAAAGAAAGGGGGAGTGAAAACGTGGGACGAATTGGACGGCTTAAGAAATATATATCAACTTCATCCCTGGGACGGAGTGCAAATTTTGACCAAAATGGTGCCAAAAACACAGGGAAGAAAATTGCACGACAAGGTAGAAGAAGCTTTGGGGCAGGATGAGCAAGAATTAAACGCAGGATGGGAGGCGATTAAACACTGGCAGCAAGCCTTCAGTCCAGCTAAGACAGACTGGGGAAAAATTGCAGCCTGCCAACAGAAAGGAACAGAGGAGGTCCTGGAGTATGACGAGCGGTTTAGATGCACGTGGCTAGAACATTCGGGTATGAATAATACGGATGAGGAAATGGATGAACAAATGTTTGGACCCCTGAAAGCAGCTTTCGTGGCAGGTCTAAAGCCAGAACTGTCCAAAATGCTTACGGTCATGTTACCGGATTGGGAAGGTAGAGGAACTACCTTTGCAGCATTGATGGATCGATGTAACCAATTAGATCGGGATATGGGAGCTAAAGTCCGAGCTGTACAGGCTGTGGGATGGAAATCCCAGGATTCCGATAAACAGTTATTTGGAAAATTACCCAGAAAATGTCATTATTGTGGGAAAGAAGGTCACTGGGCCAAGACGTGCAAGGCAAAACAGCAAGGTCGTGGCTGGGGAAGAGGACACAGCCAGGGATACAATTCAGCCAACAAACCAGGCTTGTCACAAGATAACGACCTCATAGAAGCATTTAAGCCACTGACAATACAACAGAAGGAGTTACTTGGGATAGCAAAAAATGATTAGAGCCCACTCTGGCCCCCCTCCTCGCACTAATACAACAGAGGGGAGATGGGATATATATAACTGAGGGTGGGCGATAAGGATGTGGACTGTCTTTTAGACACAGGGTCGGAATTAACATGCTTACCCCTACAATATGGAGACTTTTTGTCGTTGGATGGGCACGTACAGCCTCTGGAGTTGGGGGACATAAAATGGAAATTAAAAGGACAACACCGGTACTTATAGGGCTGGGTCCACGTGAACTAACCACGCCGGTCTGGATAGGCCCTTTTGGGAATGTACGTTCTAATCCAAGTAGATTCATCGTTGCATTTCGAGGATGGTCGGGTGACATGGTCAATTAGAATTTTGAAGAAAGAAGAATTGAAGGAACACCTGATATGGGCTAAAGACAAGAATGATTGTGGCCTACTCCAGATGGAGCCTGCGTCATTTACAGGGACCAAGCCTCCATGCACTAAACAGTATCCCATCAGTCCAACTGCCATCGCAGGAATCTTACCGGTTATTCAGCAATTGGAGAAACAAGGGGTGCTTATTAAAACGCATAGCTCCTCCAATAGATCAGTGTGGCCGGTACAGAAATCTAATGAGACTTGCCGTTTGACTGTCGATTATAGGAAAGCTAACCAGTGTATTGATCAAAAAGCTCCTTTGGTCGCAGATCCCTCCACCATTTTTAATGCCCTCAAACCAGAACATAAATATTTCTCGGTAATAAATATGGCCAACGGATTTTGGTCAGTGCCTCTGGCACCGGAGGTTCGACAGTGGTTTGCTTTCACGGTCCAAGGACAACAGTATACTTGGACCCGGTTACCGCAGGGTTTCCAAAACAGCCCTACGGTATTCCACATGGCTTTACAAAGCCATTTGCGAGAATTATCTCCCCTGTCATCCAATATGTAGACGATATCCTGCTAGCGTCAAACACAGAAGAACAGCATGAACAAGATTTACGAGCTTTGCTGGACCACCTTCGGCTGAAAAGACATAAAGCCAGCATCGACAAAGCACAAATATCCCAAAAAGAGGTTGTATACCTGGGACAAAAGATTTCACAAGGAAAGAGAGAACTTACCCAGGATAGAACTGCAGCCATTCGGGCTGCTAAAAAACCCACCACTATTCAGGAACTAAGGTCTTTTTTGGGATTGTGTAACTTTAACAGAAATTGGATTGACTCCTTCACACAGCTTGCTCAGCCATTGAATGATAACTTAAAGGGGAAACGTGCCTCTAAAGAAGCCATCACCCCACTAAAAAGGAACAACAAGAGGCCTTCCTGAGTTTGAAAAAGGCTGTGTTCGGCACCGGCTCTGGGAATCCCAGACAGTGGTAAGCCATTTATCCTTTTTGTCCATGAGAAAGAAGAATATATGACAGCTATACTGACACAAGAACATGGGGATCGGCAAAGACCTATTGGCTATTATTCGGCAAAACTGGATGCGGTAGCCTTCGGATGGGGAAGTTGCTTAAGGGCTATGGAAGCTACATGTCGAGCGGTAATGATCACTGCGGGTCCAGTCCTCGACCAAAAGCTGATTGTCAAGTGTCCCCACACCGTACACGTTTGCTGTCTTTGAATAGAATGTCTCAGGTGACGGCAGCTAGATGGACCCGTTGGACAGCAGTTTTGGAAGCTCCTAATCTCCATATCGTCCGGGCCAGCCCAGTTAATCCTGCAACTATGCTCCCGATGTCAGAATCGAGGGAGCAAGAGGGGGGAGAATGCGAAGAGCATGACTGCGTGGAGATTTTAAAAGAAACAGAAGAAGCAGCCTTAGCAGCAGAGGAGCCTCTGCACAACCCAGACCTCATCCTGTTTACAGATGGTTCCTCCTTTGTTGACAATGGTACCAGAAAAGTAGGATGGGCAGTTACAACCTTATATGAGGTAGTGGCAAAAGGATGTTTACCCTCAGGAACGTCAGCACAACAGGCCGAGTTACGGGCCCTGTCAGAAGCATGTCGAATAGCAGAAGGACAGAAAGCTAATGTCTACACAGATTCGCATTATGCTTTTAGAGTCGCTCACAACTTTGGTCTGTTATGGCGGAAAAGGGGATTCCTCACTGCTGCTGGTACACCTATCCGAAATGGAAAAGAAGTCCGAGACTTACTAGAGGCCATACAATTACCTCAGGAAGTGTCCATCCTGAAGTGTAAGGCCCATACCAGGGAAAATACCACGGAAGCACAGGGAAATGCCCTAGCCGACCAGGCAGCTAAAGATGCTGCCTCACAGGGCGTTCCCCCAGAAGAACCAACACAGATGTGCAGATTGAAAGCACTCAGGACTCTGACACAAGACCTTCAAACAATGCAAGGCGAGTGCTCCAGAGAGGAAAAATGAACATGGATCGAGGCAGGAATTAAGCTATGTGAAGATGGTGTCTAAAGACAAAGAGTTACGGACAAGCCAGTCGCGCCACAAGCGCTTATGCCTTTTTTAGCCCAACAGATCCACTCGTGGGGATATTTGGCCTCACAACAGATGACAACACGGTTCCAGAAAAGCTGGTGGGGTCGGGGTTTTAAAAAACATGCCCAGCTGGTAGCAGACCGCTGTGTGGTCTGCCAGAAAAATAATTCTGGACCCATCACGGTAATGCTCCAACTGAGGCCCCCTGACCCTGTCGGACCATTCCAGCATCTGCAGGTTGATTATATATCTCTTCCTTCATGCCAAGGATACACTAACATTCTTGTCATGGTCGACAGATTCTCTAGATGGGTAGAAGCTGTCCCAACTAAAAGAGCCACAGCCAATCACACTGCAAAGGTCTTGTGTAAGGATTACATTCCCCGATGGGGAGTCCCGAGTAGCACTGACTCAGATCAGGGAACACACTTCACAGGTGCTGTCTGCCAAGAAGTCTGTAGGTTACTGAACATTACGTAGGATTTACACGGTCCTTATCATCCACAATCATCAGGACAAGTAGAGTGAATGAATCCAACTCTGAAACAACAGCTTGCCAAATATCACCAAGAAGGAACACCCTGGCCCCAGGCACTACCAATAGTGCTATGTAACATTAGGGCAACCCCGAACAGAACTACAGGTCTAAGCCCATTTGAAATTATAACAGGAAGACCCATGTTGCTGCCAGGAACTATTGATTTAAGGAAAGCTGATGTTCACTTAATGAGTGACACTTTGTTATCATTCTGTCAGAATCTAACCAATGCTATTAGTTCTGTTTCCCGACAGGTATTGGCAGCTTGGGGTAATCCACCCGAAGGAGGACACGACATCATCCCGGGAGTCTGGGTGAATGTGAAAAAGTTGCATAAAGAAACTTTGGGTGCCAAGTGGGAGGGTCCTTATCAAGTGTTATTGACCACCCAGGCAGCTGTTAAAGTCCACACTTCACATGTTAAACGAGCACCCGTAACTGAAGTTGAAATCTAATAAGGACAATTACTTTTTGCCAAAATGTATAAATTTACTGTATTACTGATTGTAGGTATTCTAGGCATAGGCCTACTTCTTACTAGCCGACCCTCTGCACCAAAGGGAAATAGTAGAGTACAAGGGAATTACATGTAAATACCTTTTTATATATGTCATACATTTATGCCAAACAAGGTAACATTTCTAGTTGTTGGGTGTGTGCGCATATTCCTATTCACTCAAAGGGAGGGATTCCCTTGAGGCCAGTTCCCTTGAATATCTCGGAAATGGCTGAGTGGATAATTAATCAAAACAAGACAGGCAATGCGTTTCAGGATACGGAAAACTGGGCACGTAAATGGAAGTCAGCAGGTTACAATCTGACTACCTTTGAAGGGGGATACCAACCGTGCTACAATAATTCCAAACGGCCCCCATTTTTTATCATCACTAATACAACGGGAATAGGAAGACCGGGGGAAATCGGTCTGTCTGATTAGAAACATCAAAGGATGCCAAAATATAGGGTATAGTAACTGCTCCCGGAATTATAATATAATCAAGCCACGGAACCGTCCAAACTGGGCTGATGTGGGAATTCTTAACGTAACGTGGTTTCTGAATAAAATAGTGGAAAAGCCTGGACAGGCCCCGGAGTGTTGCTGACAAACAAACAGCTAACCTTCATTGCCTATAATGGCACCTATTGGGTGTGTGGCCACAAGGTCTACCCTTGGCTGCCCCAGAATTGGATGGGATCCTACTATTTAGCCTTCATTGTGCCATATATGTATTATATAGAGTCACTGTCGGAACATTTACACCGTCCTAAGAGAACTATCACAGAAACAGAGAGGTTCTTTGCCATTTTGATCCCCACGTATGGTACTGCCAGACTGGCAAGGGAATCCATTAACATGGCATCCGTTGTGGAACGGGTAGCCAATGATACCTCAGAGGCCCTAGTTAAAATCAATGCAGAAATGGTAGCAATCCGCACAGTAGCCCTACAGAATAGACTGGCCCTTGACTACATCCTGGCTGAAAAGGGAGGTACTTGCGTCCTACTCGGAACTGTGTGTAGCACATATATCCCAGATCGCTCTGAAGAAATTACCCACTTAGCGGAGCATATCCAAAAGGAGAATTGAAAACTTAAGCAACCCCCATCATTCACTTTGTAGAGCGGAGCCACTGAATGGCTAGGTTCAATAGGAACTTCATTGGTGGAAAGTTACTTTTATATTGTTTGCTTATGTTGATTAAATGTTGTTGCAACCAGGCGGCTATAGCTGCTGTCCTACATGTGAGACACCTTGCAGGTCCCAGCAGACCGTCTGTACGTGGCACAGGGGTATGTTATGCTTAAGGGAAGGTTGTTTACTGGTTGAATTAAGATATTGATTTGGATTAAATTGGAATAAAGTTAATTAACCTACTAAAACCAGACTTCCATTGTGGCCACGATGGAACTCGGGTTGGTGTAAATTTGTGTGGAAGCTACTAGTCCGAACATATGGCAAAACACATCAACAAATTTTAGAAGGAAACTCTTAACATGTGTGAAATTATTTTGTAGAATGTTTAACCAGTGATAGCTGATGTTTTATGATTCAGTTTGTGAAAGAATCAAAGGGGGGATTGATAGAGAATTCAAGCTCTGCAGCCTGGCTGCAGATTTTGAGAAAACACAGACCATATTGCATTAAGTCATCAATCAACTTGACATTTTAGGACCTTGGGTAGCGAGCCAATTAAAAGGTTAACAGACTATCAATTGAGCCAATAAGGTAAAAGGCGGCAAGTTATTTTCTGTAAATTGGACCAGGTATAAGTACAGCCATTTTGGCCATGTGGTCTCAGAAGGACAAAGGCCTGGCTTAAAGCCAGAAGCTTGTTGCTGCTACCAGAATAAAGTTACATTAAAACTACAACCAGAGTTCGTATTTCATTGGAAATTAAGAGATCTCACAGTGTGTGCCAACATGCTCCTTCATCTCCATGTGTAGCACGCTTAAGAGTTTGTTAGATTTCATTGGGAGTTGCACGAGCACAACTCAGGATGACGAGCTTCAGTTTCTCTTCCTCTGGGAGATGTCTTGTCTCTATCTCATACCTCCTGTGACTGAGATTGGCACATTTCCTGCATGGGAACTGGCCACATCATATTGGAGTCCAAAATGTTATTACACAATCATCACTTTAGTTGCTTATTTCAGGACAAAACAAACTCAACCTTCAAGCTAGGTTGCAGATTTTTAAAAAAGCAAGATTTTCAATTTTAATTCTTTAGCTTTGCAATTCTTCATGAAACAGACAAACCAAATTAGAAGCACATGAAGCATTGTACAGCACCATTAGGAGTTTTTTCCCCCCCCCCCAAATAGGAGAAAAATGAAGCACTCACTTCAGGCATGATCCATGCATAGTCACCTGCCATCATCCCTCAGATTAGTTTGGTTTCTACTGATCCATCCTGTGCCATATTATGCTCCCCGCCCCAGCCGGCAATCAGTGTAATCAGTGAAACAGATGAGAACTTCGGCTCTTCCACAGTAATTATGCTGTTAAATAGCCAATTAAAAGATAGACCCTTTTATATTATATGTAACTGGGGTTTTAACAGCGTACTGACTGCTAATCAAAGATTATGGCCCTGAAAACTAATTTTAATTTTGTGGAATGTCAAATTTATTCATTTTAATTAACAATTTTCATTTAAAATTAAGACTTTTAAAAAAAAGTTTGTTTATTTTTATTTCAGGTTTGCCTTTTCCCCCCAATTTTGTTTTGCTCTCTAACATTTAAAAAAAAAGTTAGATTCAAAAGAAGCTTACTCACTTCCTGGTTCACGGTCCTGAGAATTCTGTATTTGATTGGCTGCTTAAACAGTTTGTTGACGTCACAGCAGCTCGCCTTAAAAGATTCCCCATTAATTTGCGTTGATTTCAGTTACTCGTCGAAAAAGCTTAACTTCGCCACAGAGATTGCGAGATCTTTGTGGGAAGTTTACTTCAGGGTCAGCGGCAAACACCTTTGCTTCGCCACTGACCGCAAGTTACGTGCCTATATTGTTTGCTACCAAGAGTCAGATTACGAGTTCCAGATCAGAAGCATCAACCAAGCAGCGCAGGAATCCACCAGGCTCTCAACTCTCCTTCAGTATTAAGTCAGAAGTCTTCTCAACCTCAACTGATTCAGTGGCACCCAGTTCTGGTTTGCAGCAACTGACTCCGGTGGTTTAATCACCACCCAACAAGCAATCAGTCATCTGGAGCTTGACAAAGGTTCCAACCTCAAATCAGTGCTGGCAACAGGGCAAAACAATCTAGACCACTAGACACCTTTACAAAAATAAATGGTAATGAGTCAACCCAGATTTTCTGAAGAGCTTATCTGGCTCCACGGTTTCAACCAGAGATGTTTACAGCTCTTGACTGGCATCTCTTGCAGCGGTCAGTGATCTCAGCAGTAGTGAGCTAGATATGTTGTAACAGCATCCATCCAAAGTAGGTAAACCACCAGGAGACACCAGGCTTTACAACATATAGGTGAAATACCTCACTCTCAAAATGAAAAAAGGAAGGAAGAAAAGGAGTAGATTCTTCAAGGGCTCCCACAGACTCCAACAATCTTCTCTACTTAACCCGGTCCTCCACAGGAACTAGAGAAGCAGTACCATCAGGAATAAAATAAAAATTACCCATTACTTTGCAGTCCCAAGTAGTGGACAAATTTTAATCCATATTGGCTTTAAGGACCCCAAGACCAAGGTACTAATTTACAGACCGTGTAGAACCTCCTCAGAGTTGCCAGCTTCTGTGTACAATCTACACTACTTCTGTGTAGATTAAAAATAATCCAGCAAAATTCCTGCTTATATTTCTCAATTCTCTTCCTTACTTGTTGCTAAAAAAAAAAATCATACATTACACTGCTCAGTGCTTTACAGAATTATTTTTTGAAGTGTACCAACTGTTACACAGGCATACAAGGCAGCCATTGTGCACTAGTAGAATCCCACAAAACAGCTAAGAGATTAATGACTGTCTTTAGGTGTAGATGGATAAAGGTTAGCCAGGATGCTGGGAGAACTCCTTACTCTTCTGGAAAAGGGAAGACTGAGGGGTGAACAGATAGGAGGTCTTTAAGATTATGAAAGGGTTTGATAGGGTAAACATAGAGAAGATGTTTCCACTTGCGGGAGAGACCAGAACAAGGGACCATATATTTAAGATAGTCACTAATAAATCCAATAGGGAATTTCAGTAGAAACATCTTTATCCAGAGTGGAGGGAAAACTAGATATATACACAAGGGATAAATGAATAGAAGGATATGCTGATGGGAGCGAGAGGAGGCTCATGAGCAGCATAAATACCAGCATGAACCTGGCCTGTTTCTGTGCTGTAAATTCTATGCAATTTAAATATTACCATTGGATCTTTACTGTCCATAGAACAGGAACACAGGACCTCAGTTTAATGTCTAATGGAAGAACAGCACCTCTGTGCTCAAGCTCTGGTGTGCACCTTGCACCCACAACCTTCTGACCTACAGGTACTGCCACCAAAATGGGCAAAAGCTTCCTCCTGCAGTCAAAAGTGATACATATACAAGTGAAAAAGGATGATCATGTGTATTCCTTAAAAAGGTACACCAGTCCCCCAACTCCCAAAATGGGATGACTGCAATCTCGATCTACACATGGACCTTGAACTTTTTAAAATATAAAAAAAGGAAAAACTGCAGCAGATGATCAAACATTAACAAACTCATTCCAATTGTTACAATAGACATACTGCAACAGCAGAAATGCAAAACCACTATCACACACAGGAATTTAATTATTTAGGTGTGGAGAGTAGAACATTTTCCTATTTACACTCCACAACTAAATTGGGAAAAGTCTCTTCACAATTTAGCTTCAAGGTGAATAGTATAGCTTTTTTTTTTTAATTTAAAAAATCTTCTATCTCACGGAGGTCATCCAGTCAGTGTAGAATGAAGCACTATAGAAAGTAGCCAAGTCTGAAAAAAGCACATACTCTCCAAGGCCAAAACCAAGAGAAGTTTTTTTTTAAAAATCTGATCACAGCGAGTGGCATATCCAGCAACACAAATACCAAGCATACAGTCCATTTCCACTCAGTTCTGGGAACTCAAAGCCTTGGTATCACATTCAAAATCCACCAGGCACAAACACAGCAGTACACCTTAAATAAAAAACAATACCACTCCCTAGAATCACTCCACAGAAACATCCACAAGCCACTTAAAGTTCAGTATACTAGAAATAAAATGCATGACAGTGTAACTTTTTTTAAAAAAAAGTCCTAAGTTGGATATACATGAAAAAACTAAAAAAAAAGGTTCAAATACACTTGTCAGCCACTGTATGCATGTTGTGCCTACGAGCTGATGCATGTGCACTTCATTTCACCCACAGTTAACTTTGGTCTTTGGAGCCAAATGCCCATAAATGTAACTGATGGGATTATCAAGACAGCAGCAGGCCACCTCTGCCGATGCTCACACAATGCAAATATTGAAGCATTAAATCACTATTACATTTTTGTTAAATTAAGCATGCGTACAAGTAGAACACAACAACAATAATTTGTATTTACATAGGACTTTTAACATAGTAAAAATGTTCCAAGGCACTTCACAGGGGTGAAAATCTATCTCTCTCCTCGTGAGCCCTAATCATGACTCACTGCAACATTTCTTCTAAAAGACATACCTCATCTCCAACATGTTCGATTTATACAGCATTACCATCCTGATTTACTTACTGTACTGTTCAAGCAACTCACACTTTGTCATTTCCGCTATGCCTTTCAAACTCTCGTTTTCCTCTTTGATCAAAACCATCAACACTCCTGGGAAATCCACCTCTTCCTCGACCACGGCCTCTTCCACCTCCACGCCCTTTCACTGATGGTCTGTCCATCCTGTCAATTGGTCTACAAAACAAAAAAGTTAAATCACAATGAATATAGGGTCCACTTGGAAGCAGCTTAGAATATTAAGATACACAAGTCATAATAAAGTCAGTAGTAATGTCGATCACAAAACAATATTGCAACTACTAGCTTGAATATAATACTTATTGCTATGCTCAATGGTTCATCATATTGCTTTTGCAGCTGTAAAACATTGGGTTTGAATCTGAATTTTTCTTTTTGCTGCAAGCACTCTTAACAGATCAAATTGACAGTATGATGGCCCAATACACTGTCATACTACTATGCCACACCACTGATTGCTATAGTACAATATTCCGATTTCAAAAAAGGTGGTGCAGCGGCAATGAATGATTGAATGTTAAGCTCCTCCTGGTGACAGTTGCGAGGTGGGGTGGGGGAAACGGAAGGAGTTCTTCTCTTGCACATGCTCTGTGGCTAGTGAAATAGATTTAATTTCCCTTGCAAAAATGAGGAAAAACTGGCATTTCTCACATGGAACTGCTCAGTGAAACAGAGGGTTGCATATCTCTATGAAGAGGATTGAGAGAAGTTAAGAGATCGCCTAAAAGATTACTACTTTCCTTGCTCGGTGCAAATAGGTAAATAAATGTGTTTCATTCACACTTTAAATAAATGTCTACATGTAATATGGAGCAGCTTTTACTTTTACTACTGTCCATTCAGTTTAAAAACAAAGTCAATAAATATATAAACTGGAAATATTAAGCTAATTGATACCTTTTATTTAAATACATCTCTAACAATACTTCATAACCAAAAGCTTCTTCTCAAATAAGCAGGTTTAAATTCAGGATTTTAATTAGATTCTTCCTCCAAATTTGAACTGGAGGGCGGCATGGGGAGGAACAAAAGATACTATTAGTTGAAAAGCAAAACAAAGGGCTCAATTTTCCCTAATGCCCTTTTTTGACATATTTCAAGAGTTACGCCCATTTGTTTTGGCTCCGACTACTCCAAAAAAATAACTTGCAAGTTTCCCCGTTCTAATTTTTAAAATCGGCACCATGCAGCCTGTCCTTTAGCTTCAGGGGATGGAGCCAAATGTCAGTGTCGAAAAAAGGATGCCCCCCACTTCTGCACATGTGTGGGGAAAAAAAAAAAGACGTTTTTCACAGGACTGCTATGAGCGTGCATGCCCAGTACACCTCCCGGTCTGCATGCGGTCATTTTTAAAGAGCCAGTTGTGTGCGAGAACTTTAATTCTCATAGGAAAAAAATTGGAGCTGCAATATGCAACGCAGCTCAAGGACCAAGAATTTCTCTGAAGAGGAAGTGGAGGCCCTGGTTACTGTAATTGAGGCCACATGGCACGAGCTGGACACCAGCAGAGGTCACATAAAAGTTTCACCAAAAGAAATAAAGAAACACTAGAACGAACTTACAGAAGATTACTGTGCAAATGGTGACCACCCAGAGGTCTGGAGGCCAATGCAAAAAGTGGCAGACAGGACCTTGGTCAAGTAGTTAGTGCAAGTAATATTTTAATTTATTCAATGAAATTGCAATTGTAAATGTGACCATTTGTATGCCCCACCCAGCACAAAGACACCCTCTCTAAAAGATTATATTTTCATCTTTGCAGAGGAAGGTGACACAGGAGAGAGAGAACTCGAACAGGAGGCGGCCCGGCAAATCTGCACCCACTGACACACTTGGGTCGTTGCTTTGATGGGTCTTGCCTGGAGAAAAGCAACCACCATTGCACAAGCTGGGCCCACACTTGAGGGAGAGGGCAAATCCTGCAAATTCCACATTCTGGCTTTGCTAAAAGTCAAGTACCGCATGGGCTAGCTATGCTTCGGTTCACGGGGATGTCTCTATCAGCTACTCTTCGGTTGATGCAATGTGCTGTCATTCATCGTGGTCCTTCAAATGATCCTGCTGCCTGTGCTGAGAGCCTACTCATGCCACTCTGTCCCGAGAGCCTACTCATGCCACTCTGTCTCCTCCTCTGCTGCTAACCATTTGTCTGTTCGGTTATATTTTGCAGAACTTGAGGCTGAAGCCGATGCAGAAGATGATTATTCAGATGTGGATGAGCCTGATGAGAACATCTTCCAATCCCACCTTCCAGACCAACAGCATGGGGGTGGGGTAGGATGAAGCTCCCACTGTTGTACTCTGAGGAGGAGTTGTAGGTGCCGCCCATTGAGGTGCCAGCCCCTTTCCCGAGTGGTACGAGTGTTGGGACATTTCATGGTTTCACACAGTCCGAGGCTACGGGTTCCAGTGGGGTGCAGCAAGGCACACCCAGGGCCCCACTGTCCGAGGCGGCGGGTCCCAGTGGGATGCAGCGAGCCACACCCGGGGTGAAGAGGGGGAAGGAGAGCTCGACAGCACTCTCCTGAGGTGCAGGATCTAACAGATATGGTTCAGATGATGGCAAGGAGTGCAGAGTGCATTGACCTTGTGATCACTCCTGGACACTATTAGTGGGGTGGGTGATGAGGTATCGGGACTGTCGGGGGAAGTAGCAACACTCAGGAGAAATGGGAACACTGTCTGGGCACATGAGGGAGGGAATGTTGCACGTAGTTGAGACACTGTCGGGGCACATGAAGGAGGGAATGTTGGAGGTTGCTGCTGCAATACAGGAACACGTCCAGATCCTGCGGCCATTGACGGAATCAACTGCCACTCCCACTCCAATCCCCAGACCAGCTTCTGAAGAGGCCCAAGCCAGGTGTTCCACATTACCGCCTGCCCACGTCCCCCATCAAGAAGTGCGCATTACCGGAGATGCTCGAAAGAATAAGCTTGGTACCAACCAGAGAAACGCTCCGCCACCACCTGCAGGCAGGGGTGGAGTCACCAAGACCAAGCACAGCGAGCAATCTTAGAATAAGGTGGAGGAGAGATGGATGCAGCCTTTCTTTTGTTATTATTGTTACTGTTGTAACTGTTCTCAAATTAAAAGTTTTTTGTAAATTATGTAAATTTACAAGTTTAAAAGTTTGTAAGTGATCTTAACTGAAAACTTTAAAGTTTGATAAGAATATTTTTATTAAAGTTCAGTGCAAATAAAATACATTTTAAATTATAACTGAATCATTTCCATTATCACAACGGAACAGGTCCAAACAGTAAACATGGTCCATTTGGAATAGTTGCCGCCGAGTCTTCAGGCAGCAAAGTGTTCACGGATGAGCTGCTGGCACAAGGCTCGAGCAATCATTAAAGGGGCACGACGGCCCACCCTCCTCTGCCATCGTGCTTCGGGTTCAGGTAGTTGCATGGCTTCCTCGTCCTCCTCCTCATCATCATCATCATCTGCATCTTCCTCCTCATCAGCCACTCTCACCTCAGGTGGGGCCTCTACTACCAGGTGCTGCTGCCTCATGATGGCTAAGTTATGCAGTATGCAGCACACAACAGTGAACTGACCGACAATCTCAGCGGAGTATTGCAAGTAACCTCCGGAATAGTCCAGGCATCGGAAACGCTGCTTCAAGATGCCTATGGTCCTCTCTATTATGCTGTGCGTCGCAATGTGCGACATGTTGTATGCTCGGTCAGCTTCCGTCCGGGTTACGCGTAGAGCCAGGTAGCGAGGCCGTACCCTTTGTCTCCCAGTAGCCAGCTCTGCCCTTCTGGCTGCTGCTGGAATATGGCAGATATAGTGCTCTCACGTAGGATGAACGCATCATGGGTGCTCCTAGGGTATCTCGCATCAACTGCCATGATGCGATGCATGTCGTCACAGATGAGCTGCACATTCAGAGTGGAAGCATTTTCTGTTCCTGTACATCTTGGAATCTTCCAAATGGTGCTCACAAGGCGATATAGGTAAAATCAATATAGCGCTGTGCCTTTGGGAAGCCAGCAATCTTGGAGAAGTCCACAGCCCTGTCACGCATTGCCTGTGTGGTCATGGGGAACTTTATGTAGTCATTCCTCTGGGCATATAGCGCAGCGGTCACCTGCCGATTGCAGATATGCATTGCATGTTGAGAAATGGCAGTTGTGGCCTGGAATGATACAGATGCATAAAATGAAAGTGCAGCTATAACCTTTACTTCAACTGGCAAAGCAACCCTCCTGACGCTTCTATGATGCAGGTCTGCTTTTACTAACTCACAGATCTCGGTTACAACTTCTTTGCAGAAACGCAGCTTTCTCACACAGTCTGCACCACTCAGGTGCAGGTATAAATGCCTGTCTCGATATACCCAATGTGGGTAAGGCCTCCTGCCCATCATCCTATGTGCTCTGAGGTTCCTCATGTGATGATGTCTAATCAATCTTCTCCTCCACAGCACAATCATGCAGGCGGCTTGCACGGGATATGGCATTGTCAATATTTCCCCCATAATTAAATCATAGCTTTGCAAGAAGCTCAAATCAGCAGGGCAAAGCACTCAAATCATCTTTTCTCTCTCCTTCTCACCCCACGGTCGACGTCCTAGTATGGGCCACATCCTGGTCTACGCATGTGCAATAGGCTTGCTTAGAACGGGAAGCTAGGCATTCAATGAAGACATTTGGGGCAATGAAGTCTAATGCAATTCTTTAAATTTTGATTTTTTTCCCCCCAAACTACCACCCCACCACCGACCGAACGTCTCCTCACCGGACTCAAGGGTTGGCCGGCAGAATCACTCCCTCACCCGGACACAGGGGCTTGGCATCCACAACCCCCCCTCAACCCACCCGGGCTTGTTTTGAAGCTGCTGTATAGGCTAAGGGTTCTCATCCCTTCAGTTCGGCTTCCACCCCACCCCAACCCCCGGGCTTCTTTTGAAGCCAAACCAATGTCAGGGCAAGGGAGAGATTCTGCCAGCCGACACTCCGACTCTGGACTCTGGACAGGAGATGTTCGGTGGTGGCATGGTGCAGTATTTTGAAAAAAAATCAAAAATTAAAGAATTGCATTAGACTTCCATTTTCTCCCTTTTGACTTTGATGCATATTCTTTGTCTTCTTGACTCCCTCTAAAACTTCACCTAAAAACAATGGCGTTTTAAAGTGTGCTGGCTTTTCTTAAGTGCCCAGAAGGTTTTTTGGGGGTGTTCACATACGTCGTCCTAGGAAAAAATGTAAGTTGGCCAAACTTGCTTAAATGTGAAAAACTGGCGCAGGCATCAGGTTACAAAAAAATACTAACCTAAAAAAAATTGTACCCAACTGAGTTACGCTGGCTCAGAAACTTTGGGGAAACGGAGATTTTACTTTACGCCAAAAAAAGCGGTGCCAGCCAAAAAAACGGCACAGATAACTGGGGAAAATTGAGACCAAAGACATTAAACACCTTATAGTCTTGTCATGTTCAACTTAATGAGCATCCCATTCTTCAATTTTATTTTTTGAACCTCACTGAAAATTATCTGGCAGTGATGAGCTGAGATCTTGTTCACCTACTGTTTGCTGGAGAGGCCGTCCTATTTCCGCAGTATATGTATCCCATCAAATCCTTAAAAAATGGGCTGTGCAATGGTACAACACTGATAATTAAACAATGGATTTAATTTGCCCCCCACAAGTTCCTAATCTTAAAATTTTCCATTAATGGAAGGCACCAAGCCGTGGCACTTAGCGCCTACAGGTTCCTAATAACTGGTTTAAGAGCAGCAGAGACATCATTCCAGGAGCAGTTTCCTACCCTCGCCCTTATTTGAGGTATGATGCATGATGCAGAGACTAGGAAAGTGAAGAAAATGAAAGCAGAATCTTTTTTTAAAAAAAGTAATCCCTCATTTAAATTCATTTAAGGATAGGTGGTACAGTGCATTGTAGCTTAACTAATATAGTGGTGTATACTTTTGGTTAAGTATAAAGCTCTTCTATTTTTGATATTTTCTGTGATCAATGAAACATTAAAAAAAGACACCAGCTGCTTTCTCCTTTAAAACCCAATCAGCTTAAAAGAGAAATTGAGCTCTTAAATGGGGTCAAAATATATTTGATCTGATGTCCTCTATTTCTCTTATAAAGCTTTCCTGTCTGAGGAGGCATTTTTAATGCATGAAAATGCAATCTCATGTTGTCTGCCAGAGAAGCAGCCAGGTAGCAAACAGATACTCCCGAATGAGAGAGATCGTCAAACCCAGGCCAACTCCCAGCAGCACATTTCAGGCACAGTGGCAATGATCTCAAAAGCAGATTACTCTCGGTTTATAATCGTATGTGGCGAAATGCAATCAATAAAAACAGAAAGGTAAAAGAATTATAAATAAGAACTCTTTACTTGGGATTCTACTTGCACGTAGTCTTGAAAAAATGGACCAGGTTCACTTCACTCACATTGAGGACATGTGTGTGAAAGTTGCCTTCATACACTTAAAAGGGTTTTACTCAACATTGTGGGTAATTAGGTCATCATTTAAAGTCAAAAATAATCTTCACCTTGTTCAATCTAATTTGTTATCTGCTGATTTCACATGCCTTAAACACAGGTACACAATAGACTCAGTGCAGGATATCTACATTTCAGTAATGCTGGGATAGCATTAAGTGTCTCTTCGTGTGCACACCTGGTTTTGCTTGTCACTCTATAACTAATATACATGCATCAAGTTTCCATTCAGAAAGCAACAGTCTTGGCTGTAGTGACAATATTGAATACAATATACTCAACATAGGGAATATTCAAATAGTAAAAATTAAAAAAAAGAGCCCCCACAGTCCTGGTTAGTATGGTGGGAGGAGGTCACAACAATAGCAGTTATTACAATTTATTAAATTGACTAAAAACAGAAAAGGATAGGGGAGTATTTCTGTACAAAGTACTCACCCATCTCTCCGGAATACAATTTTTCCACGTTGAAAATATCCTAGTTTCTGTACAATGTTTTCAATGTAGACTACATTATGGGGCACCTTAGTGACGTTCCATTTCATGCAAGAGAATGCTCCAGAACAATCTGCAGGTTGACTCACATCTACTCAACCTTATAAACATCACTGCCAGCTGAATCTGCAGAAACCTCCTCCACTGCAGGAGAGGTTTTATTTGGGGGGGGGGGGGGGGGGGTGAAGAAAGAGGGGGAGGGCCGGGAATAAGTACTTTGTACAGAAAAGAAGTTCCTCTAGCTCCTTTAAAAGTCAACATCCATTGCAAGCGAGGTTTTCTCAAAATATACCAAATGTAAGCCAGCTTCCTTTTTCAACCTAGTCAGCCAAGTACAGTAAAGCAGTTAGCTCAACCAAACTTTTATCATCGAGATCACAAAATTGATACATCACACCACACACATCTCCATGACAATTGATACTTAACATCTTCCATGACAGAAAATTAACTGTCACAGCAATTTTTCTTGGTCTTGCACAGTCATAATAACTGCCTTCAGTACTTCACTATTCGTTAGTAATCTAACCTGTCCCTACTTTACACATTTGCTCTCCATCACTCCACCACCCAAACCAACTTTCTCCTCCATTTTAGAAAACATCTACTCCTTGCTAGTACTCCCAAGATCATGGCCTAGTGGCCACTAAAGACTTGACAGTTTGCGTTAGCGGACTACTCAACTGCATGGGAGGGGGAGAAGGTTGAAGGGAGGAATACAATCCTCTCCTCAGATATCCAGGATACATGCATTTTCAGCAGGATTCAGGAGTACCAAAGTAGAGGACACTGCTCCAATTAACTCAACACAGGTTGGGGATCAAACCTAGGACATTCCAGTTCTACACAGCGCAACTACTCAGTGAAGGGTGGGGTGGTAATGGGAAGATCATTGAACCATTATAAAAGAACTTACAAGATTACTTTATTTTAAGTGCAGTATAAAATACTTGAGGAATTCACTCATCAGGATCATTACCAGGCACAATTTTCACAAAAAAGGACAAATCATGGTATTTTGGGGAACAAATTCAAATAAAATCCTGAATGGCATTTATAAAAATTCTATTCTTTGTAAATCAATGGTCACAGTTGTCAACAGGAAAGTTCATATTCCATGAATTATCAGTCAATACCCTGTCATACAACATTGGAATGGGACTTATTCAGTCACTACCTGTATAAACCAATAGCCCTGATCATTAATTCAATTTACAGGAAACGGAAGAAAGGAAGGAGATGCGTGCAAAGGAAACTGGCTGACAAGTCACTATTGACAACCTACTACTGGTTACAAAGTGATCAAACGAGGAATGTTCCATGGATGCCAGAACAAGGGAGTTAAAGATTAGAGAAACTGTTACAAACGCAAAAGAACAACCTTACATTCAGCCAAGCCTGTGAATCCTAGTAACCTCCCTCGCCGCCAACCCCTCCCATCAAGATTAAAACCAAACATGCAGGAAACATTGTAGAAAATGCTGCTTGCTTTCAAGAGGACTCTACCTAGAGCAAAAATTAACATATTCCACAAACAATCGATTTAAGTCTTACGCTTCTAATGAAAATTCATTAGCTCCTTCCGTTTCATTAGGACGACGTTCTCGGAATACAACTCTGCGTTCTGGTCTTTCTGTTTTTCTCTCAAAATCCTGGTTCTCATTCTGTCCTCGCATTTCTGCCCTCTTTGGGCCCCTCTTTGAACCTGATGAAACACAAGTTAAACACATGCAAATGTTAAGGCAGTCTGAGCAGCTCCAAAGATAAGGTCCATTAATGTCAGGTACCTGCCTGTAAATGCAACCAGGCATTTAGTTTTTTTCTAAATGCAAACCATACTTGTAGTGCTGCTCTGTGGAATCTTGTGCATTCTATCGTGATGATACTGACATGCAGAAGTCACAAAAGCCAAGCTGGAGGATAGCTTTTACACAACTCACAGTATGTAAACTGCAGTTTACTCAATGAAATGGAAGATTTACAAATTTTGAAGGAAGAGTCCCAAGAACTGCAAGTCTTTAAAAGTGATCAAAATGTTTTTGAATTATTTATTCTTTAAATGTTGTAGAATGTCTAGCTAAAAAAAAAGTCTATTAAGAAAAATTCAACAATATGCTAAGCACCATAATCTTTTACATTTGTTATTGGCTATTCACAAGTCAATGGTGGTCCACCAGAAATCAATCCATATTTGAGCTTGTTAGTCTTACATCAGTATTAATTTTACCCTGTATTGGCTGTTCCAGGGTGATGCTACAGATTTAAATACACATTTTGTAGAACTCCCAGGGACTGTGCTGCAGGAGGTAATTACTCAAACCGTTCTCATATACCACTTAGTGGTGGAATTAAGGCAGCATTGCATTGATGAAACACTGGAAGGAAACCATTCGGGGAAGCTTGTTTTAAGTAAAAGTTTAAAGACCTGGAATTTATTTTCAGAACCTTATGGAGGTAAAGGGTGGTGGTGATGGTGGTGGGAGGAGAAAGAGAAAGTGTCAGGGCAGAAACATTTAAAAACTGTTTAACAACAAAAGGTCAATTAGTGCTTTTAAACACATGAATGCACAGAGAGGGGCAAGAGGAGGAAAATTATGGGGCAGAAATTCCAGTTTTCTAGGTCCATACGAATCCAGGAAGGCATCGCAAAAGCCGGTTTTCAGTGCACAATGCGCATGCGCTGAAAACCAGCTTTTCCGATCTGTCAACTTGTCTCGGCAGCCACGACATTTGCAAGGGCAAGATTGCGGTATTTACACATATCTTGCCCAGAAAATGTCCTGAAAACTCTTGCGCCCAATGGGTGCATAGCCTACTTTTACAGGCATAAGAGTTTTAAAAACAGACTTAAAATAAAACATTTTATTTTTTTAAATCCTGCCCACTACATTAAATTTATTTTAAAGCACAATTTAAAAAAAATACATAAATAACTAATTTAAATTAATGTTAAGTATGTAGTGTATTCTTTCTATTTTTTATTGAATGTTGTGTGTTTTGGGGGCTGTTTCTCATTCATAATAGAGGAACTCCAACTTACTGAGTTCCCATTATTATGAATGAGAACATTCTTTACCTTATTGGCTGCCCAAAGCCATGTGACTGCAGCTCCAGCCCAAAGCCATCTGACACACGCAGTCAGTGGAGGCCTCAGCACTGGGAACTCGTATGGGTGCAGCAGCAGCTTCAGGTAAATGCGCATTTTTTTTTAAAAGTTTTTTTTTAAACCCGATCACCCGTGGGAAGCAGCTGACCGAGATTTCTAGGCCTATATTTTTTAGCAGCCTCCAGACAATCTAGAATACGGTGTACCCAAAACTACGTGGTTGAAAATCAACATCCCTAAACTGTGTGGTAGAATTTTATGGAAAGGCTCTAAATACGCAGAATTTGACAATTAATCCAAAAAAAAATCCTCTCACCTCAGTGACAAAATGTTAAAAAAAAATCTACACCCACTTTACAGCCATTCTAGTTTTGCAACTGTACCATATAGACACCTCAGTTCTAGTCACATAAAAAACTTAAATTTTCAAAAGCCATTTATTTCAAGTATTTAACAAGTTTTGGCAATGCCCTTCCCTCAAAAGAAGATCTGACACAGACAGTATACATGGTTCTGAATGTCCTATTAAATCACATCACAACAAGCAAGCCTACCCAATGGGTTAACACGAAGCAGATTGCAACTGATTTTTCTTGGAGATTAATTTTGCAAATTAATTCCCTTTCAAGGAATCATGTGTGTTCTTGGTTAGGCATATTCAATAAATAAAAATCCCTATCCCATAGTTTTCTTCTGTCATTTCACAACTTCTATAATGGGAGACGTACCATAGTATGTAGCCATCAAATAAGCCATTTAAAGTGCTACAGGAATTCTCCATTAGATATAGTAATATCACTTCAAAGTTAAAGGTATCTGGTTATTTCCTAAAAGATTTCAACTTGCATTTCTATATCACATTTAACATGGAAAACATCCTAAAGGTCAACCTAGAGGAGCAATCAGAAAAAATGGACATGGCGACAAAAATATTAGGACAACCAAAAGCTTGGCTAAAGAGGATGGTTTTAAAACAGGAAAAAAATTCCAGACCATGTGACCATGGCAGCTAAAGTCACAGGTGCCAATGGTTGGGGAGGGGTGGGGGACGAGATACACACAGAAATCCAGAGTCAAAGGAACAGAGAGTTCAGAAGAGGGGACAGAGTGTAGGGTAACAAAATTTGCAGATGACACAAAGATTAGTGGGAAAGCGGGTTGTGTAGAGGACACAGAGAGGCTGCAAAGAGATTTAGATAGGTTAAGCGAATGGGCTAAGGTTTGGCAGATGGAATACAATGTCGGAAAGTGTGAGGTCATTCACCTTGGGGGAAAAAAAACAGTAAAAGGGAATATTATTTGAATGGGGAGAAATTACAACATGCTGCGGTGCAGAGGGACCTGGGGGGGTCCTTGTGCATGAAACTCTTTTTGGAGTTTATCTGTAAAACATAAATTATTAAACCGTGCCACCCGACCTGGATGACACACCAGACATTTACAAGGCCCTTTTTTTTTTCTTTTTTTGTTTTTTTTTTTGTGTTTTTCTTTTTTTTTTGGTTTTTTTTTGGGCACTAAAATCACATTTTTTCCTCAGTGCCCCCTATAAAAGGGAAGGGGGACACTAAAAGCACCGGCAATTAAAACAAATTAAACTTTAAAACGTAAAATCAAATTAAAATTTGGTTGCCGGGCGTGATGATGCACTCCAGTCCCTCCGGTGCCCACCTCTCGCGGAAGGCCGCGAGCGTACCGGTGGACACCGCGTGCTCCATCTCCAAGGACACCCTGGACCGGATGTAAGAGCGGAAGAGAGGCAGGCAGTCAGGTTGTCCTTGTGCATGAATCCCCAAAAAAAGTTAGTTTGCAGGTGCAGCAGGTAATCAGGAAGGCGAATGGAATGTTGGCCTTCATTGCGAGAGGGATGGAGTACAAAAGCAGGGAGGTCCTTCTGCAACTGTAGAGGGTATTGGTGAGGCCGCACCTGAAGTACTGCGTACAGTTTTGGTCACCTTACTTAAGGAAGGATATACTAGCTTTGGAGGGGGTACAGAGACAATTCACTAGGCTGATTCCGGAGATGAGGGGGTTACCTTATGATGATAGATTGAGTAGACTGGGTCTTTACTCGGAGTTCAGAAGGATGAGGGGTGATCTTACAGAAAAATTTTAAATAATGAAAGGGATAGACAAGATAGAGGCAGAGAGGTTGTTTCCACTGGTCGGGGAGACTAGAACTAGGGGGCACAGCCTCAAAGTACGGGGGAGCCAATTTAAAACCGAGTTGAGAAGGAATTTCTTCTCCCAGAGGGTTGTGAATCTGTGGAATTCTCTGCCCAAGGAAGCAGTTGAGGCTAGCTCATTGAATGTATTCAAGTCACAGATAGATAGATTTTTAACCAATAAGGGAATTAAGGGTTATGGGGAGCGGGCGGGTAAGTGAAGCTGAGTCCACGGTCAGATCAGCCATGATCTTGTCGAATGGCGGAGCAGGCTCGAGGGGCTAGATGGCCTACTCCTGTTCCTAATTCTTATGTTCTTATGTACACCAGAAGATTACAGATTAGGATAGGCAAGGCCACAAAGAAATGAAGCACAAGAAGGCTAGTGGAGGTTTGGGGCCCAGAATCCAATGCAGATCAGTGAACACAATGGTGATGGAAGAGTGGGGCTTGGGTGCAGGATAGGATATGGGCAGCAGAATTTTTGGATCACCTTAGATTTATGGAGGGTGCAGGAACAAGAGATTCGCCACAGCATTGGAATAGTTGAGTCTGGAGGTGACAAAGGCATGGTTGAGGATTTCAGCAACAGATGGGCTGATGCAAACAACGTGACAAAAAGGTGCAAGTTAAGCAGTCTTTGTGCTGGAGAAGCTCAGCTCAGGGGGTCACTGATACGCAGAGATTGTAAACAGTCTGGTTCATTTTGAGACAATGGCCAGGATTAGGGCTGAAATCTGTGGCGAGAATATGGAGTTTGCTGCTGAAGATAATGGCTTCTGGACTAAAATGCATCTCATCTAAGACTGCTATTGGACAAACAGTCTGACAATAAAGAATGGTTGAGGTGGTGGTGGTGCAGGGGCAGAGCTGAGTGTGATCAGAGTACACGCGGAAGTTGGCCCAATGTCTACAGAAAGTAACGCCAAAAGGCAGATTTTGATGTCGGAGAAGTTGGATGATCAAATTTAGTGGAAATCAGGTCACGGGAGCAGAAGATGGTCTCATGAACATGTTGAGCTCAGAGACGGCATGAGGAGATGAAAGAGAAATAAGTAGGTTCACAACTGGGGGGGAGGGGGGTAGGGGGTAGGAAAGAGAAAGAGGAAGATTTGACTTGATGGATAAAGTGGGTGGGAGGGGTGGTAGGCATCAAAACAAATGGTCTCAATCTTAGTGACAACATAGCCCATGTATTGGCGTAGTGGGCAGTTTTAGCAGAGGAAAGTGAGGTCCAATAGCACTGTGTAGTCTAGCCAGACCTGTTGATAAATGGCTAAATCAGCGGTTGGGGCGAAGGAGCGGCGAGATTGCAGAACGATGTGATCGGGGCCCAGGAGAGGCGTGAGTTTGGGGCCCAGGAGAAGCGAGAGCACTGGGGTAGCACGGGCCAGCCCACACTGCGAAATGTGCGCGCACTAGGTCCGTGCAGCAGAACTGGTCTCCAGTTGTCTTGGTGAATCCTTGTCACTGGACTCTTGTCAAGCCAGTGTGATGGCTGGTGTGCAACGGCCATCACACGTTAAAAGAAATCCACGCACAGGCATCTTCCACCATTCAACATGTAGTTCAGGACCTGGAATATTAGGTCCTTCATTGAAACACCTGTGAACTCATCCCTTTTTGGTGTGGAAGAAAGTCATCCTCAATTCAAAGGACTGCCTAAGAAGAAGAAACCAGCAGTGTGCCAGACGAGGGCATGAAGAAGGGGGCCACACGAGGGGTTCAACTAGGATGGGAAACAGTTAACGGTTTTGCTGTGGACAAGGACATCAAAAGGTGGACGCAGAAGTACTGTCCGAAATGGAAGAGTCAACAGTTAGGCTATTGGGACACTTATTGTGCCGTTGCAAATGACGTGGGGTGTTGCGGGGGGGGGGGGGGGGGGGAAAAGAGAGAAAGAGAGTTTTTTTTTCAGAGAAGGAAGTGATCAGAGACAGCCTTATCAGTGATAGATACTATGGAAGTAGAGAGGCTACAGGACATAGAAATGTTGAGAGGGTGGCAGTGATTGAGAGAGTTTATATGGAGATTGGGGGGGGAGCTGGGAAGGCAACAGGGAAGTGACTTTAGAGGAGGGGGGCAAGGGGAGCCGAGATAAAGATTGAAATCACAGGTTGAGGAGCTGCTTAGTGCACAGACTGAAGGAGGAATATTTGAGAAACTCAGGATGGGGCTAACAGTAAACAATGAGGATTTTAAAAAGGAGAAGTGTAAGGCATAGATAAAGGAGGTGCTCGAAAGAGAGGGTACACAAGACCGTGGTGTGATTTGATGATAAAGGCCACAGTCACTCACAGTTTGGACAGTGCAGGTGGTGGGAGGTATAGCTAGGCAGGGAGGCTGCAGTCAGGGGCAAGATGTCACCACCACCCATGAGCCAAGTTTCCCATCTGAAGTACATACACTTCCGTTCATCACCTATGAAGATAAGGTGGTTCTGTCCCAGCCATTCAAAGTAGTTTACATGAGTTCAGGATAGCATTCTTCCTTGCCCTTTTATTATTTTCTCTCAAATTTGGATTATAAATGCAATTCCCAACTTGCAATAACAAACTACGATCAGATTCATCTTAAACTCCAACAATTTGACACAATGAAACAGAAATCAGACAGGCACAATAAGCTGTTTATGTAAACTTGAAACAAAGGGTGAACTTCTGCATGGTTGATCGCTTCTCTTCTCATTTGTCATTGCCTCCTCTCACAAGTTTATTTACTTAACGCTAGCACACAAGGTCCTGAAACCTGTCCACAAGTCTCAAACCATGACATTCCAGGTTCAATTGCTTTTTCCTGCTGAACTGACTGATCTTGACTGGTTCAGGATGCTACAAACAATCAACACATTCGAGAGAGGAAGGGGAGAGAAGATTGTCAAAAAAAATGGCAAGTACTGATGTACATTAGGTTGTTTCTCACCAGCAGTTTTAAAAGTATAAACAGAAGTAGTGAGGACCAATCACCAGTAAGCTTCCAATGGAATTGTACAGTACTATTAATGTTCCCTTTAAAATGATGAGGGGAAAGCAAATTATTTAACCGTAATGTTAAACTCCAAACTGATGAGTGGAACATGACACCTTTACCTGCTCTTCTCTTGACACTGTATACAACTCAATGCAGTAACAGGACTACCGAGATTAATTTTCCCTCCCCACGCTCCTTTAAAAGGAAGCTGCACGCGTGAGCTAAGTGATCAGAGTGTAAATTGTTGGACTTTTTTTTAAAGAAAAACGGCAGCTTGAAGTGAAAGTAGAGCCTTTCCACCCCAATAAACCATGTACTCAGCTGCCCCAATGATTTATTACGGACACGGTTGTCAATGGTTTGCCTGAGCGACAGGAGTGCAATTGTGCTTTATCCAACAAAACAAATACCCGACATGTAGGCTTTTCATTTTTAAATGTTGGCATAGATGTTAGTTTCATGCAACACCGTGGAAACTAGGGAAGCCATATTGCCCAACAGTCCATCAGTCACTTGTGATTAAACGATCCCTTTTCCTTAAACACCACAAAAATCAAAAAGCAGGCCAATCGCAGCCTCCTCAAAAGAAGCTGATTTTGTGGCGCTCCACGAATCCTTCAGCCGAGACAACGATCCCCGGGCAGTGTCATGACAACCCCGGCTCGGGTTCAGAGTCTGTTGCACAAAGCGCCACGCGCAGCTCCAGCCCTCACACAGCTCGTGCATTTCTCACAAATGAGCACCAAGCACCCCCTCCCCCCCCCCCCCCACACACACACACACACCACACACCCCCCCCCCCACACACACACACACACACACCACACAGCCCCCCCCCACCACACACACACACACAGCCCCCCCCCACACCCCCATCTCCTCCCCCCCCCCCCCCATTTCATACAAACATCCCAACCCCCATTTGCGTGCTCCGTGCGGCTCCATACTCCATTTAAACTCCGCACTTTCAAAATACATTCCCGGTTTGCAGATTACTGTAGGCTACAATTTCTCACACACACACCGCCCCCCTCCCCACACACACACATCCCCCTCCATTTCTCCCCCCCCAATTTCTCACACACACACACCCCCCCATATCATCACACATCCGCCCCCCCATAATTTCTCACACACATTCCCCCCCATATTCTCACACACATTTCCCCCCATTCTCACCACTCCCCCCATATTCTCACACACATTCCCCCCCATATTTCACACACATTCCCCCCCCATATTTCTCACACACATTCCCCCCCCATATTTCTCACACACATTCCCCCCCCATATTTCTCACACACATTCCCCCCCATATTTCTCACACACATTCCCCCCCATATTTCTCACACACATTCCCCCCCCATATTTCTCACACACATTCCCCCCCCATATTTCTCACACACATTCCCCCCCCATATTTCTCACACACATTACCCCCCCATATTTCTCACACACATTCCCCCCCCATATTTCACACACAAATCCCCCCCATTTCTCATACACATAAATTCCCCCCCCCCATTTCTCACACACATAAATCTTCCCCCCCCCCATTTCTCACACACATAAATCCCCCCCCATTTCTCACACACATAAATCCCCCCCCCCCATTTCTCACACACATAAATTCCCCCCCCCATTTCTCACACATAAATTCCCCCCCCCCATTTCTCACACACATCCCCTCCCCCCCCATTTCTCACACACACCCCCTCCCCCCCATTTCTCACACACATAAATTCCCCCCCCCATTTCTCACACACATAAATTCCCCCCCCCCCATTTCTCACACACATCCCCTCCCCCCCATTTCTCACACACCCCTCCCCCCCATTTCTCACACACACCCCCTCCCCCCCATTTCTCACACACCCCCTCCCCCCATTTCTCACACACCCCCTCCCCCCCATTTCTCACACACACCCCCTCCCCCCCATTTCTCACACACACACCCTCCCCCCCATTTCTCACACACACCCCCTCCCCCCCATTTCTCACACACACCCCCTCCCCCCCATTTCTCACACACACCCCCTCCCCCCCCATTTCTCACAC